>NW_024412388.1:81554833-81606777 GCF_014898765.1 Herpailurus yagouaroundi | reverse complement strand
ATAAATAAATAAAAAGAAAAACAGTTTGCCTCTTAAAAAAAAAAAAAAAAAAAAAAAGAAGGAGGTGAGGAATAGCATCGAGTCCACAGAGAGACACAAGACAGGCACCAAGGGTGTTCACTAGATTTTGCAACTAGAAGTCAATGGTGCCTCTAATGAAGCGGTTCCAGCAGAATGACAGAGGAGGAAGCCTAACTTTAATGAGTTAAAGAGCAAAAAAGATACAAAAAAGTAGAGAAAGTAAGCATAGACTATGCACTTCCAGTTTAGCATACTGAATATGTACGTCATTTAGAACTTATTGAACATATACCAAACGGCAAGCATGAAATCTCATTGAATCTCACAACAAACTGTGAGGCCTATAGGCATCGTTATCCCTGTTTTATAGGTAAGAAACCCGGCTTAGAGAGATTAAATAGTCTTCCACTCATGTCCAATGGTAAGTGGGAGAGCTTGGGTCTGAATGTGGGTCTTTTGACTTCAAAGAACGTGCTCTTTGCTCTATACTTCCACGATTTCAGTCTTTGAGGATTGCAGAAGAATTATTATTTTAAAAAATTAAATGGCAGAGCCCAAGGAACTGATTATCTTCCTCAAAAAATAAGATTACATAGGGGTGCCTGGGTGGCTCAGTCGGTTAAGCGTCTAACTTTGGCTCAGGTCACGATCTCACGATTCATGGGTTGGAGCCCCGCGTCGGGCTCTGTGCTCTCAGCTCAGAGCCTGGCGCCTGCTTCAGATTCTGTGTGTGTGTGTCTCTCTCTCTCTCTGCCCCTCTCCTGCTCACGTTCCCTCTCTCTCTCAAAAATAAGTAAATGTTAAAAAAAGATTACACCATCCGCAACAGTGGCATACAAAATAAGATAGTGTATAAGCACTTGGGAAAGAAAAGGTTAAGCAGCAGATCTATAACCCATTCTTTCCTGTTTTGCGGGTGGAAGGACCACTCCTCCCCCTTCCCCCACCACCTTTGGCAAGAAAAAAAGATCAGGCTAATTGCTTGGTAAGCATACTAATGACAGGCCTCCCGATAAATAGACTAATGGTATGTGTTGCTGGAGAGTCTCATCCACGAATGTTTTTAGGACTTAACCTACTCTAGGATTGCTTATGGCAAACAAACCTAGGATGTACAGATTTATGGGGCCTGACCCTCTGGGGAATGTTACATAAGTTATGTCATTATCTGAGTATTATATGGAGATGTGTCATAACCAAGAAAGGTCCTTCTATGTCCGCAATATGAACTATGCATATTGTTTATGGCCCTCATAGATAACTTCCAGAGTGTGACCAATGCAAAAAGGACCCAGGGAGCCATTTTGATGTATCAGGATCCTTGAGATTATTAGTAAGGTTTAATACCGGAT
The DNA here is from genome assembly GCF_014898765.1 of Herpailurus yagouaroundi. Taxonomy (NCBI): domain Eukaryota; kingdom Metazoa; phylum Chordata; class Mammalia; order Carnivora; family Felidae; genus Herpailurus; species Herpailurus yagouaroundi. The sequence continues at coordinate 81,605,404 of NW_024412388.1, read as the reverse complement.
ATATTCTCTAACTCACGTGAGTCTGATTTGACAGTTTCAATTCTCTGGGTTATCTCTATACTACGTCACAAAAGGCTACATGCAGTCATGGGAGCCTCCCCTGGCTTGGGACTTTGACCTAAGATTTTAAAGATAGGTAAATTTTTCAAAGATGGAGGGTAAATGGATGATGTGAATAAAGAAAGAAACGTCAGAATAACCCAGAGGTGCATGAGACAGTAAGTGTTCAAACCTGACTCTAATGAGTAGTAAGAAATAAGGCTGGAGACACAGGGAGCATGCTGCAATGAATGTCAAAGAGAAGAGTCTAAACAGGATTCAGTTTTTGGAAGAAAATAAGGTATAGAAAATGGAACACAGGGAACACTACGTCGGCAGCACTGTGAGGAAAGGATTGAAGAGAGGGTGAATCTGGAACAAGGGAAGTCAGTTGGAAGGCTATGGCAGTAAGTGAACCATGGACATCCCGAAGGTCCCCAACTAGGACCATGGATATGGAGTGAAAGGAACAGCCAACACTGCACAGAAAAAAACATCAGTAGACCTCGTTAAATGACAGGATAAGGGTAATAAAGCCTCATTACAAATCCATTGGCAAATATGAGTAACTACCTCCCTCCATGAGGTGGAGCTTAATTCCCTCTCTCCCTTGAGAGTGGGCTACATTTTGTATCTTGCTCTTAAAGAACAGAGTAAGGAAAAGAAAAAACTTCACAGTGGAGAAACCTGGCAAATACCACCTCAACCATGTGATGAAAGTTCAAATCCCCACTGATGTCATGTGGACGCATGTACCTCCTGATACGATGTGATGACAAGGGCACTCTGCCTCCATGGAATTCCTCCCCAAACCCCATAACCTCCATCTAGTCATAAGAAAAACAGACAAATCCAGACTGGGGGACTCTTTATAGAATAACTGGACAGTACTTCTTAACACTGTCAAAGTCAGAAAAACAGGGAAAGACTCAGAACTGTTACAGACTACAGGAGACCAGGAAGACATGACAACTAAATGCAGTGTGGCAGTCTGGATTGAATCCTAGAACAAAAAAGAAAACACTGATGGAAAAACTGGTGTAATCTGACAAAGTCTGTAGGTCACTTAAGAGTGATGTATCAATATCGGTTTCTCAGTTTTGACAAATGTCCCAGGTTAATAGAAGACATCAGCAATAGGAAAAACTAGGTGAGGAGGATATAAGAGTTCCTGTGCTATCTTTGCAACTTTTCTGTAAATCTAAAATTAGAACACTGGTTTTCTTAAATGAGGAACTCAGGTAATGCCAATTTCAGAATTTGGGAACAGGAGTAAGTTGGTGTCAAGAATATGAACAGGAAAGGCACCTGGGTGACTTAGTCGGTTAAGCATCTGACTCTTGATTTGGGCTCAGGTCATAATCTCATGGTTCTCGAGTTTGAACCCTGCGTTGAGCCCTACATAGGGCTCCCCACTGACAGTTTGGACTTGCTTGGGATTCTCTCTTTCTCCCTCCCTCCCCCACGCTCTCTCTGCCACTCCCCTGCTCGCACGCATGCACACAAGTGCTCACACATGCTCTCTCTCAAAGTAAATAAACTTAAAAAAAAAAAAAAAAAAGAATATGAACAGGACCCAAGATGAACCCAAGTATAATAAAGCATCATCACCTTTCTGAGAGAGCTCTGTTCAAAAGCTAGGACCACCACTTTCTAGCTAGGGGATCTTGGACAAGTTTCTCCAACCCCTCCAACGTTTACTTTCCTCACTTGCACAATGGTGGTAACAGTTTATATCACACATTCTCATTTTTATTTAGTAGCTTTAGGATCTTGGAAAAAAATTTCCCCAAACTAAAGGTAAACAGCATAAGTGTAAAATAATGATATCAATAACTTACCGCTGATTCACAAAGGGGCTGGAAAGTTCTGCAAGCAGGCGAAAATTCCCGACGTATGCCAGTACTCCATCCTTCTGGATGATAAACATAAAACACGATGTCAGGGAGGCCATTCTTATCAAAATTTCCAAATATTAAAGGAACATTCAATAACTTCTCAGCATAAAATAACAATCAATGTCAAAACGGACCAAGTCTCCTAATTTTCTTCATGAGAAATTAGAAACGTCACTAGAATTCTACATTATTTTTAAAAGATAGCATATTGTATACATTTATGTTCATTTATAAAAACAGATTTTAAGCTGTTGTCTCATGTTGAATTAATGAATTCTGCAAATAGCCATCAGTAACGGCATCCTCAAATTGCTGTAGAAATAATTACCAAAGTAGTGTGAATTTCAGCACTTGAGGAATTTTAGAGCAATTAAATACCTAACAGAAACTCATTCTTATATCTATTAATGAAAGCACCTTAAAATCTCAAAAGTGTACTTCATATCCTAATTAACAACATGTGCGCCTGTGAGCCGATGCTTATCTGCCAAATGTAACAACACATGCTAAAACTGATCTATCACATTTGACCTGAAAAAATATTTGTCAATCGGAAGATCCTACAGCTAAAACCCATACTTTCAGGACCTTTCTGAATTTAGAAACATAATACCTGGTACACTGTATGAGTTTAATAATAGGAAAAGTAGAGCAGAGTTAATAAGCATTAGAAAGAACACCAAACGTATACATTCCAAAAATTCATGTAATTTAAAAACTGTTACTAGGTAAATAGAGTCATTCCACCACTTCCAGTTAAATCAGAATTATGACTGTACATAAAAAGAAATAATCCTACCTGCCCCAAAACATTAGGTATACATGGAACTTCAGTCCTAAAAGCTATATACATGCTGCCTTCCAAATGGGAATATAAAGCAAAAACAAAAAACAAAAAAACCCTTTTTATTTGAAGGGTTTTCAGTTCTTCTCCACGGAAATTATTTTAGAGATTAAAAATTCAGAGCTGGTTTCAAGAATTAGCTTTTCCAGACTAATCTAGAACTTTTTATAATCTCAAACTCACTGGCCTTAGGGAAACTGAAACGTGTGATGAGGAGAAACGGAAGGAGGAGGGACAAAGGGGCAAAGGCAGTGGGCAAGGTGAGTACTGTGCACAGGGGGTGACTGGCTTTACCTCAAGTCAAGAGAGGCATAGCCATACCAGTCCAAGCACACATGACAACATAGGAGAAATAACTATGTACATGTGTCACGACTTTATCATGGAAATATGAAGAGTCGGTGTTTATTTGAAATTATATATTTTTCTGTATTATTTACTTTTCTGTTACAATAAAAGCTTTTATTTAAACAAACAAGATTAGTTAAGGGTGGTAATTAGTCGTAATTAAAAATAGGACTAATTTAACAAATAAAATGCGTGAAACTGTAATATTTTTAGGTTTCCTTTTGCCCTTTTAACTTTCTTTTGGATATTTAAATTTAGGAGGCTACATTATTATATATTTTTAAGAGACATAAATCTGAGACTTTGTAAAAGGAGAATGTAAATACAATGGGACTAATTAAATAGTTGTTACCTATATTTAATAAAAAATAATAGTGACATCTTCTTATCCACAACACAGATTTTTCTTTTTCTTTTTCCAGTATTACTTCTCTGAACTGCCTACAGCCTTTGGTGTGTGTGTGTGCGTGTGTGTGCGTGTACACAAGCAAGTACACACACACACACACACATATACACGCACGCACACATATTTTTTTTTCAAGAATGAAATACAGTCCAACATAAAATTACTTTGCCTTGTAGCTCTGCTCTTAGGAATCCACATTACAGTATCACTCCAATAGGATGACCTCAACCTAAATATTTTCTTAACAAAGGTGTGAGCATAAAATACTTGAGACTTTTACTAGCAACAACAGGCTTTTTGGAGTTACAAGAATTAAGTTCCCAGCTCTCTGAAAAGGTCCATCCACTTTGTATCTATAGGCTTGTTTTGATAGACCAGCTTTTTGTCTCTAAGGTCTTTTGCATGTACAAATTCATCATATAAACTATCCACTTCTAAAATAGCCATCCTTTTTCAATACTGCAAAGCATACAAAATGGATTCCAAATAAGTTACAGTTCTAGTGAAGAAAATCCTGTTCAATGTGGCTACCATTTTCTGGTAATGCTTTTGAGTTCAGAAGCAGTCTTATTTCCCCAAATGAGCCATGCTTCCATTGTATGCTTGTCACAACCCTCAGACTACATTAACTAACAGAGGTGCTAATAGTTCATCCTTTTGTAGATGCTTACGGGTTCCTCAGCAGTCATCAGTTTTAAAGAAACAGTACATGAATATCTGATTATTTAATGTAATACTTTTCTGTTTTCTCATCCTCGATTTATTTCCAAATTACAGAAGGACATTCTCTTTACCTCACACTCTACACATATGATTTTACGGCTGGCCAACATTGTAGCTATCTTATAGGCACAGGTCTATGGAAGCCATCTCCCTCCATTTCTGTGAAGTCAAAACTCTCATTGGTTCTTCAGGTTTTGAGGAAGCTAAAGGTGAGAAAGAACTTTCATTATGAGAGCCTCAACATCAGAGGTAAGCAAATCTCTTCTCTTTGTGGCACTTTTCTACGTGAGGTGTAGAAGGTGTTTCACAGGTAGTATCTTTTCATTTTCTTTGGTGAGAAGTGTATAGACCGAATGGAATTTGCCACGTTTACATTTGCACTGCCTGCCAAATGTGCAGACGTATTGAGCAAAATCTAATTTGTCTTTGAACAACACATCAACAATTGTTATTTCATGTGGTTTCTTTATAATCTTCATAGGAGTCAAAAATTCAACTTGAAACTCCATTTTTCAAATCCCAGGAGCTAAGAGCTAGGGGAACATGTTTTTATTGCTGTCATTCCATGCAACATCTGCTAGAGGAAAGAAAGCACGATTATTGGGAATATCCAACAGAATAAGCTCTCTCTACTGTGAGAAACCAACACATCTGTTATTAGAATTTACCCCTTTTTCACCGACAGGATGTTTTCGTTGCAACCTCTGAATCGGGAAATGTAACTTTACTCAGTTTCATAGAACAGTCAAGGGAACAATAAAATGTGCATATCCATGTGGTATGTCCAAGTTTTATGCCTGCTATTATTTCAACTGAGCGTCAGTGTCTTTTTGGAAGATGAAAAAAGTACAGCTCCATTTAGATGTACTTGTCTGTCTCATTTCAGACTTGTGAGACGCAGTCTCTTTAGGCGCTTTTCCATCCCCATCTCTAGCAGGCTTGTATTAGATTGCTGGGGGTGCCATAACAAAGTACCACAGGATGGGTGGCTTAAACAACAGAAACGTATTGTCTTAACAGTTCTGGAGGCTAGAAGTCTGACATCAAGGTGTTGGCAGGCCCATGCTCCTTCTGGAGGTTCTAGGGAAGGATCTGCTCCAGGCCTCTCTCCTAGTTTCTTGCAGTTCCTTGGCTTCTAGGCATCCCAACTCCAATCTTCACATGGCATTTTCCCTACGTGCATGTATGTGTCCAAACTTCCCCTTTTTATAAGGATACCAGTCATGTTGGATTAAAGGACCCATCCTATTCACCTATGACCTCATGTTCACTTAACCAAAAACATCTGTAATGACCCTATTTGCAAATAAAGTCACATTCAGTGGTACTAGGGCTTAGATCCTCAACATAAGAATTTGGGGGTAGGATACAATTCAATCCGTAACAATGCCCAATCCTAAATTCTTTTCTGCATATTGTACAGTCTAGTCTCTTTTGGTTATCTAATACCCTAACCCATGTGTCTTTCCATCCACCCATAATAACATCATTATATACTAATGTATATAATAATATATATTATACATATTTCCATATATAATAACTATAACCTTCTTAATGGTGAACTTTGGGGGCATTCTGGTGTTGGTATCCTAGTGTTCTCATTCTCATCTGATCTTCCAAAGGGCAAAGATGACTGTTAATGCTCATGATTACAACACACTTCCATGGTATCATTCAGTGTAATGCGACAATAAATGATCCATTATTATGAACTGCAAATCGTGGGTGCCACAATTTTTTTGCATCAAAGGGAAAGACTTCACAGGATACGGGATTTTCAGTAGTAAAACAGTAAAACCAGGATGGACTTGGGCAGGCCACTCCCTTCTTTATTATGAATTTTATTATAATGAATCCCAAGTGGTAGGTAAACTTTTTCATTTTAATACATAATTAAAATCACATTCCTAGCTCTGAGAAAGAGGAATGAATAAAGAGTAAATGTCTGACCTCTCTAACTCATCCAGCACAAAGAAGCACTTTCAAGTAATAGGAAGCAAATTGCCTTTCATATTCCAAGTTCCTGGATGTTTTATGGACTTAGTTTTTAGTTTTGGCGATTTATTTAAAGTTTAGGTGAGTGTTTGCAAAGGAAGTGACTGGGATATTTCAGTTAAGAAAAGGTCAGAAAAATAATTAATTGTGTTTAGTTGGAGACCATCCTGGTAAAATTAAAAAGCTGAAATGTTCTGCTTTCCTCTTCTCCCGTATTTAAATTCTTCAGTGACTACTGGAAGGGAGAAGAGCTTTGAAAATAGTGCACAACTAGAACATGACCCTTGGGGAGGCAACAAATGCAAAGAAAAGAGTTACTTTAGTGAGATTCTTACTTGAACCAGACAGAAAAATTTCAGAAATAGTTGATTAGTATAATCCTCTATCATAATAACTTCACGTACTTAACACTCACTTTTGTTTTTAAAGATAAACTTTCCCATCTATAACATTGCCTTTCTCCCTCAGTTAAAGGTAGCTCTTTTTCCAATCTACTTTTCCTAACAATCTTCTTTTGTTTAGTTTTTTTTTTAAATGTGTGGTATTCTAGGTAACTATACCCAATGTTTAGAGAATATGACATACCAAATTGGTATAAAATATGAGTTAATATATTCCTAAGGTCAGCCAAAGCCTTGCTAAATTATTTACTATATCTTTCAAATAAATCATTTTATCCAAATATGAAATGCAATACTGAAATTTTTTAAGTTTTTGTTTGTGATTTCTAAAATATTTTTAAGCAGACAGTCCAAAGTCATGCAAAATATTGAAATAGTAGCAATCGCCTTACTCTTAAATTTTAAGAAACAATTGTAAACATTTCTCTCTAGTGAATTTTAAAAATACAAACTTATTAACTATACTATGTCTAAGACTTTTTTGAGAGTTTAGAAGATTTCTTCGAACTCCTTTCAAGTGGTTATAAAATTAAAAGTAACTATTAACCAAAGTGTCAAATTAGTATCAGATAAAACCGGACTCTATAATAGTCTTTAAATACTAAAAGTTACTAGTAAAAATAGTCAATTTGATATGTTGCTTTTATCTAAATTTAGCCAAAATGCAGTATCTCCACACTGAAAAAACCTCTTGAGTTTATAAAAGAAATGGGCATAGCATCCTGGCTTTTCTTCTAATTTATCTTCCCTCTTCCCAAAGAAAATGGTTCTCTCATATTTAACACAGTCGTTCTCAAAGTGTGGTCCCCAGACTAGCAGCATCACCAACACCTGGAAATTTGCTAGATGTACATTTTCTTAGGCCCCATCACAGACTTACTGAATTAGTAACCATGGAGGTCAGATGAGCAATATAGTTCTAATAGGCCCTCCAGGTGATTCCAATATTGACTAAAGTTAGAGAACTACCATCCTAGCTTACAGATGATCTAGGAATCTCTAAGCCCTCAGGAAACTAGCTCCATACTTCTCTGAAATTGTAATTAGTGAAGATTTACAAACCCCCCATCAGATCCTACAGCATTATCAAGGTAGACCAGCTGCATCCCTCTAGAAATATTTTCCTGACTCCTGAATCCTGAGCTAGGTCAGGTGTTTCAACAGATTTCTCTGCCTGTCTGTTAAAGTACTTACACCCTTGCAAATTATCTATATTCCTTGTGTCTCGTTTACTGTTGTATCCATAAAGCCTAGTACAGTGCCTGGTGCATATTTCCTGAGTTGAACCTCGCCTACTCCTCAGTGTGAAGCAAGGAGAATCACCTCCAAAACCAATTCCTAAGAGTCCTGCAAACCTATATCTGAGTGGGTGAGCACTCTGATGAGAATGTAAGTGTTCCATTGTAAAAGAAAAGGAGAAAAATATCCAGATTTTAATTTTGTAAAGAGATCAGTAGAAAAGAATTAGAGGTCATGAGAAATGTGTTATGATAAAAAAAAGTCTTGATATTTAATCTCCAAAACTTGATACATTTAGATTAGTGAAACAAGACAGAAAAAAGTGGGTTGGCAAGTAAGAGGTGGGGAAGATCACCTCACACCTATCACATTGGCTAATATCAAAGACAAAAAGTAAGTGCTGGCAAGGGTATGGAGAAAAGGGGACCCTCATGCACTGTCGGTGGGAATATAACCTGATGCAGCCACTGTGGAAAACAATAGAGGGTCCTCAAAAAATTAAGAATAAAATTATCATATGATACAGCATTTCCACTTCTCAGTATTTACCTGAAAAAAAAAAAACAAGAACACCAATGCACCCCTATATTCATCACATTATTTACAACAGCTAAGCTGTGGAAGCAACTGAAGTGCCCATAAATAGATGAATGGATAAAGAAGATGTGGTATGTATATACAATGGAATATTAGCCATCAAAAAGAATGAAATCTTGCCATATTTGAGAACAAGGATGGACTGGACCTGGAGGGTTTTAGGCTACATTAAATAAGTCAGACAAAGAAGCAAATACCATATGATTTCACTTATATGTGGAATCTAAAGAAACAAATGAATAAACAAAAGGGAAAAGAAACAGATTCTGGATACAAAGAACAAACTAATGATTGGCAGAGGAGAGGCGTGTTAGTTGGGGGGCGGTGTCAGAAGGCTAACAGAATGGAAAGGGAAGGGTGTTAAGAGGTACAAACTTCCAGTTATAAGTAGGTCATAAAGATATAATGTACAGCAAGGAGAATATAGTCAACAATATTGTAATAATTTTATATGGTGATAGATGGTACTAGACTTAACATGGAGATCACTTGGCAATGTATAAAAACATAAAATCATAATAATGTAAGCCTGAAACTAATAGGATATTGTTTAAGTATACTTCAATTGAAAAAAAAAAAAGAGGTAGGAGAATTTGAGACCTGCATGACAGCTATGGATCAGAAGGAAAATGGCTAGAAGCTGGTTATGTATGAGCATGCCAGCAAACTAAGAAGCCCTTTCTTAACTGCATGATTTGTGACTATTACTGAACTTCTCTAACCCCATTTCCATATCTCTCTATAAATATGGTGAATAGTTTTTAAAGAGCTGCTATTAGGAGTGTATGGCTGCCCCTCCCACCATCCTCATCTTCCCCATTTTATGAAACAGTGGAATGACAGAATTAACTGAGAAATGGAAGTGTCTATGAACCACTATATCCTGCTGCTGATGGCAGAATTTCCATAAATATTTATTGGCCAGCTGACTGCTAGAATCTTTCAAACTCTTATTCTATTTGGGCAATTCATTATGATAATTAAGCAAGTAAGTCTGGGGAGGCAGGGATGTTAGGACAGGATCACAAGCCTGTGGCATGGAGGCCAGGATTTGAACCCTAGCACTCCTGGGTGACCTCTGGCCAAACTGATCTAAATTTCAGTTTCTCAGGGCACCGAGATCTGGTTAAGCATCCGACATTAGCTCAGGTCATGATCTCATGGTTTGTGAGTTGGAGCCCCGTGTCGGCTCTGTGCTGACAGCTCAGAGCCTGGAGCCTGCTTCTGATTCTGTGTCTCCCTCTCTCTCTGCCCCTCCCCTGCTTGTGCCGTGTCTTCTTCTGTCTCTCAAAAATGAATAAACGTTAACAAAAATTTTTTAAATAAATAAATTTAAGTTTCTCCATTTGTAAAATGGGCATAATACCATCTTTTTTGACAGAACTGATGTGAGAACAAGATATGTACTAATAGCAACCAAGAAAAATATGAAAATAGAAAAGGCACTCAAAAAGTGGAAAAAAGGGGCATATCGGGGGCTCAGTCAGTTGAGCATTCGACTCTTGATTTCAGCTCAGGTTATGACCCCAGGGTTGTGGGATGAAGCCCGATGTTGCGCTCCATGCAGAGTGTGGAGCCTGCTTAACATTCTCTCTCTCTCGGCCCCTTTCCCCTGCTCTCCCACTCTCTAAAAAAAATAATAATAATAAAATAAATAAAAAGTAAAATAGTGGAAAAAATTTTGCAGTTAAAGGTGAAAATGAACCCAGTAATTTTTCATATCCTGATTGTACAGAAGACTGATTAAGTTTAAGAACAAGTCCTAAAAGGGCCTATGCCATCCTGTCTATGTATAAGTCTCCACCTCACTGATATTTGAATGACTTCACAGGACCAAGGGCCCAGCCTGAAACGATGAGCAGAAAGGGATGATAATAAGAATGACAGGTCGCCATCACAATTAGTGAGGACTAAATGTTGGTTCACTATTGCTATTTCAAGATAAAACATAAATTATGTCCACACATCACTTCTCAAAAAGTCGTCAATCTTACTTTCTAATTGTTGCAGGAAAAAAACATCCAGTTTGAAAAGGAAAATAAATACTTCCACGGGGGAACAGTTTTATCTACCAAATAGGTGACACCAACTTTCCACCTCACAACTATATTTCACTCAGCTCAAATTTCACTCTGTTCAGGACAACTTTATGTTTCTTTTTTTTTTTTTTTTTAATTTTTTTTTCAACGTTTATTTATTTTTGGGACAGAGAGAGACAGAGCATGAACGGGGGAGGGGCAGAGAGAGAGGGAGACACAGAATCGGAAACAGGCTCCAGGCTCTGAGCCATCAGCCCAGAGCCTGATGCGGGGCTCGAACTCCCGGACCGCGAGATCGTGACCTGGCTGAAGTCGGATGCTTAACCGACTGCGCCACCCAGGCTCCCCAACAACTTTATGTTTCTTACCATCATAATGTGGTAGGGTTGAAATGGACTCTGAAGATGGCCTCGTTCTATTACCAACTGATATTTATTTATTTTATTTTTTTTTAAATTTTTTTTTCAACGTTTTTTATTTATTTTTGGGACAGAGAGACAGAGCATGAACGGGGGAGGGGCAGAGAGAGAGGGAGACACAGAATTGGAAACAGGCTCCAGGCCCTGAGCCATCAGCCCAGAGCCTGATGCGGGGCTCGAACTCACGGACCGCGAGATCGTGACCTGGCTGAAGTCGGACGCTTAACCGACTGTGCCACCCAGGCGCCCCAGTTACCAACTGATATTTAAATCCCATCTACCAAAGCTCTTCCAATTTGCCCTTCAGCCTGCACAACTCCATGGTGAGAAGTGTAGCATCTCCTAAAGCTGTCTGCTCCTTCCTGGGAGTGCTATTCATAAGTTTCAGAACTCTAATGCACCCTCTTTGACTTCCATCTACCAGTCCTACTTCTGATCATGGTAATCCAAAATCTCTTCTTCACATGATAGCCCTTGAAATATTTAAAGACCATTCATGTCTATCTTCTTTCCAGGTATCATTTCCAATTTGCTCAGAAAATTCTGGTCTACCCCCTTCAGAGTTCCTGAACCTTATTAACTGGCAGTCTTCAGACAACAAGAACAAAGAGGACAAACAACAAAAACCAACCAATCTCTTGGTGAAAAAAAAAAAATGTTTACACACAATAATCTCTACACATTAGCCAGTAAAGTCAAGCATGTACAAACATCTTTTTGAAGGTGCAGGGTAACCTTTCCAAAGAGAATTTTAGCAGAACATGTCCATATACTTAAAAATGCATCCCACTTTCCCAGGATTTCCTCTCTACAGAATTATTCTTTGAAAATAATTGTGTATGGCACAAATATGAAAAGATATAAGGATGTTCATGCAAGTTATATACAATAGTGAAACTCAGAACAAACATATAACAATAGGGAATTGGTTAAATATGATTATATATCCACATGCTGCCAATAGAGCTAATGATCCAACCAGATGGCCTGAGAATAAAACACATTTTCAGAACTTACAAAAAACTTAGAGAATTTACCTCCTTCACACTCTTCCTTAGGAAATCATTTGAAGTTATGTTGCAGCACAATGAGTGAGTGAACCAAGAAAGACAGACATGGGATCCAGGAAAACAGTGGCCCCAAACCAGGAAAGTCATGGCAGGAAGCCCAGGACACTGGGCAGCAGACCTAGAGAGCAGTCTGTTCAGACTGAAGTGGAGAATGGAGGGTTCCAAGGGCAGGTATCTGGGAAAAAACGATCGCAGAGATGTGATGCTATCCTTGAGAGTATGGAACAACTCAAATATATGATAAAGGCCAAGAACACGTTGCAAGAAAAAAGGGAAGCATTGGAAACTCTAAACAAAAATTAGACAGGAAATGTAATCTTGTTTGTGCAGTCCACTATTTTAATATGATTGTCATAATTGATTGTCATAATTTTCATATTGGTTTTCTCTGTGTAGGGTCAAACAGATGTAAAGGAAAACTTGGTTCAAACTCTTGACAATACAACCCACCCCCCCACCAAGTACAAATGACAAACTGAGAAGTGAAGTAGTGGTTAGAGACACAAAAAGTAGCATAGGAGCACTAATACCCTCACCTTAAAAAGTATCAAGAGGTGCTACAGAACCAGAAATGGAAGTTTTCAGAGGAACTTAGAAACTAAAATTCCTTTAACAACACTGAAAGGAAGAAGGGAAAGGAAAGAGAGATGTGAGAGTTAAATGCTTATCGTAACAAGAAGATAATGTCATCCAACATTGACAAATAAGACGGTGACAGTCTCCAAAGATGGCTGCCATCACTTCCTTCCCTTCCTAGATGCGCACAGTGCTCCTCATATGAAGAGGTGGGGTCTTATTTTCCTCCCCTTGAATCTAGGCTGCCCTAGAAAACTCACGTGACCACCAGAATGCAGTGGAAGTAACATCCTGGGTCTTCTGAAGCTCAGTCATGAGAAGCTTTGCAGAGGGGCCGCAGGAGGGGCCACAAACAGGCACTGTAGGTGACAGCCCTGCTGAGGTCCCAGCAGAGAGCCAGCACCAATTGCCAGACACTGGAATGAGCCTCTTTCAACCCAGTTGAGCCTTTAGAGGACTCCAGTCCCAAATGCTACTTAACAGCACCCACATGAGAGATCCCATGCAAGAACTGTCCCACTTTTTTTTTTTTTATATTATTAAGAACTCATGAATCAATGGTTTTCAATGGCTACAATAGTTATTCTAATTGATGATCAAAATGTCACATTTTTAGCCAATGAGAGAGCTTTCATGTTAGTTCTTATGTCCTTTAGACATAACCCCATTAGTCTTTGATAGGCTTCTTGCTTTCTGACATAAGATTGCCAGTTATTTTGTTGTATGCAATACTTCAATGTGTAAAATAAATTTTAAATTTTGAGCCCATTTTTGTCATATATAATCAAACACAGAATGCTATTTTTGACTTATGCATACACCCATTGGAAAAAAGTGGAAATACCTAAATGTAAATGGTAATTAAGTAAATATAGTCATCTCTGGGTTGTGGGATTTGGGAATTATTTTTTCTTTTTGCTTGTCAATATTTTCTAATCCTCAAATAAAAATTAATGACCTGTCTAATTTCTTCAAATGGCCTCTGCCTATACATTTTTCATAGCTTTTTTAAATGTTTATTTATTTTTGAGAGAGAGAGAGAGAGAGAGAGAGAGAGAGAGAGAAAAGAGAGAGAGAGAAATATAAGGGGCAGAGGGAGAGGAAGAGAGAATCCCAAGTAGGCTCCACACTGTCAGGGCAGAGCCGGATGCAGGACTCTATCTCATGAACTGCGAGATCAGGACCTGAGCCGGAATCAAGAGTGGGTCACTTAACCAAATGAGCCTCCCCAGTGCCCTTTTTCAATTCACAGTGTTGCTATAAGGGGCCTTAATCACGGTCTTCCCAAATGTATACTTTTGTGGTTCTCTTTCTACCTCTCTGAAGTTCTCCTCTGCCTCTTTTAGAGGATCATCCTTCTTCTGGTTCCTGCCCCTGCCCCCACAAGACAAACCTTACTTCTAATGCATATGGGCCCCTTGCCCCTGGGACAGCTGTGCTACTACCACAAGGTCTCACAGCCTCTCAAAGTCTCTTTCTGCCCAAATGGTCTCCCATGTCCTTCCATGGTATCACATCCCTTTAGTGCTCTGGATCCTTTTGCCCTCTTCTTTCCCTTCATTCTGTGAAATCCAAATTAGTCACCCTGCTCTGTTGACTACAAAATGGCTTTTAGGTTTTTTTTTCCCTTCATTAACATGACCACCACCATAACCCCTAAAATTAAATTCCTTCATAATCTATCACTCATATTATTCCAATACCCTCCTACAACATTTCCTCCCCCCATGTAGCATTTTTTTTCTACATATCACCATCAGTCTTATCTTTCTAGTATGCCAGTTGTATCAAGTTTGTTTTTTGTTTTTTTGGGGGTTTTTTGGCTAGTGGGACTACAACAACTCTGTTAAAAGTGACAATGCAAGTCTGGTGATCTGGGATGTTGACTCCATCAAGTGACTCCATCTTATTCATCCAAACGTACAACCACTACCGAGCGCACACAGATCCACCCTGACACCCTAGTCCTTACTATCACCTCCGAAGGTCTGACTTCTCTTCAGGGATTTTCCTCATGTCTTCTGACCTAGGAAGTCTTCCCCACTTTTTCCTGCTAATCTAAACATTTTTTTTTTTTTTGAGAATGAGGTTAAGTCCCATCTACCTCAAAAGCTCTTTTAGAAAATTCAAAAAAGCACAAATATATATAGGAAAATTTATGCACAACTCATATTCACTACAAGAATATACATCAAGTATGGTCAGTAGTTATCTCTGAAGAATCAGACCTAGACAACATTGGACTTACTAAGCCCTATATTTCAACAGTCTCAGATTTTTTTTTACATATATCCATGTTCAGACTAAAAAAATTAACAGAAGTTAACACAGTCATCTTTCCGTTCCCTAAATTGTAATGGCATTACCGACTTATCAGTGGGCGATGTGTTCCTTGAATTTTTTGATAGTTTCTTACGCTCAAATCTTAGCTACCTAACGGAATTGCACAGGTTCCATCATATGCCTTGTCCCCTGTACCCCCAGAGCTCCTTCGTTCAAAACCACACAGGGGTGGAGGACTATGCTTCAGTCTTGCTTCTATATTTTCTGCTCCGGTATATCAATGACTCATCACCTGTTTAATCCAGTACACCTGTGACAGCATTAGGTGGGACATGGCAACCATGAGATAAGCTTTAGGTTATGCGTGATTCCTCACCACCGTATCCCCTTCTCTCCTACTCAAGAAAACCTACTGAAATACAAATGAGATAGATGCGATTAAAGGGACAGGCTCAAGTCTAATAGTTTTAGACAAATAAATTATAAATTTTGATACTTTACTGTTAGCAAATTATGACAAAACTCACAATTCACTTCTGGTCAATATGGCTTTTCCACCTCTGCCATCTACCTTTAAGGAGCTCTCTGCCTGTAGTAAAACTCATACTTGCCTTGGCCTCTACGTGATTCTGTGAGGGAAAACAAAACAGGATTTGTCTGATCCCTTCCGGAGCTTAAAAGAAAATTCTCCTTTTGGCCAGTGATTATGAAAATCTGGATTTTCTTACCATGGGAAATTTAATTTTCTAACAGCTGAGAGTAGCTAGGGTCAGGGCCTTCAAAGGGAAGGGAGAAAGAGAACTAAAAGTATGACGCACCTACTTCTGTTGGCGTGGTGCTACATACTGTGCTGCCATCAATGGGTGGGAGTGGGGTGGCCACCCTTTCCCACCATAGGGCTGGAGAGAAATTCTGAGCATCCCACACCGGACACTCGTGTAAAAATGTGACTGTGTTCCATGGGAGCAATAGTGAGGTGCTTTATAGGTTATTGCACGGACCCGGAGCCTTAACACATTTCCATGGAAACCCCTTTCAGAGTTCCACCAATCTAAAAGTGACATTTGGGAACAAAACCCATCCTATATTTAATAACTTTTTGCTAAACTTCAATCATTAAAGGTTTTTGATCATTTATTTACAAGACAATCGAAGGTCTGAGTGAACACACAGGATCAGATGATTGCCAAATCAGACTCATGTGAAACCGTGATCTTTCCCGGTACTGAGCTTTTAGTAAATGTTCCAAGGATACAGGCCATCAAATGATTCAGAGGACACAGAGAGAGGTGCGGGATATCAAAGGCAGCTGGTAAGTCAGGTCCTCCCTGTGCTGAACAGGCAACTCCGGCCCAGAAGGTATGAACACTCTACTAAGCGAGGTTCGCCAAGTTTCCCACACAGCAGTGAGAGTTTAACTTATAAAACATGTCCATTCTATACTCTCCAAAAGCTGTACAGTGCACATGACATTCTCCAAGGAGGCAGGCCTCACATTCCTCTGTTCTCTTTACCATGGGTTGTCTTTAACCAGGGACATCCTAAAGGCATTCCACAGTTAAGGTCTCTTCTCCCAGCAAGTGTCAGTACTCTGTCTACCCAAAGGTCCTGCTGACAAGGTTAGACTAGGGTCACCGGCCCTCCTTTCTTCCCCTCCCTTTCTCCCGAGAAACAAATGGTTTGGCAGGCCAGCTGCTTTCACCCCTTCCTTCCAGGGTTACTTAGGAACCTGGTGACATAGCTTAGCTTATTCTTACTTGCCCACTGCCTACCCCCCGAGCATTAGAACCAAATCAAATCATTTTAACAAAACAGCTGAATCACAGAATTTCATCATTAAAATAAAACTTCAAAGATTTTTCAGTGCAAACTCCTACTCAAAGTTTCTACTTATTAGATCTATTTTCGTATCTATCTGATTGAAGATACCTTATGGTAGGAAGAACTACTTTAAAAGGCCATTGTTATAATTTTCTTTTTATTCAATGGTGTCTCTTCTGTAAAACAGAAGTCTCACCTGCCTCACTTTTACTGTCCCCAAAGGTCCTAGTTCTAACACCTGAATTAATCCAGAATTAGTCCATTCTCTTCTACTTAATAATCCTCTCACATTCCCCAGGACCTTTCCAAACCATCATGTCCTACAACTTATCTTTTGTGGGCTGACCTCTCTGGGTCCTTCAATTGTTTGTCTCAGGACAATAGCTTCCTATTCTAATCTCTGCTCTGTCATCTGGCAGCCCTTTCCCCCCCCCCCCCCCCCCCCACCGGTATATTCAAGGTCAAGGGCTCCAGATAATGAGCTTGGGTGTGGTCTAACAAGGAAAACTGTAATTTTTGTTTGAATTGGATGCTGTGCCTCCCCTAATAGAGTCTAAATTTGAAAACAGCTTTCTTTTTAAGCAGATGTGACATGCTATTGGCTCAACTGAAGTTGTGGTCATTTATCACTTCCAGATCATTCCTCCCCACCTATATACATCGTCATACCTAACCGCAAAACCTAACATTTATCATTATTAGGTTCCATCTATTTGTTTCAGCCTACTGCTCCAGCTTGAAACTTTTTAAAAATGTAATACATCATCCAGCATATTATTAGCTCCCCTTCCTAACCTTGTTTCAGTCATTTGATAAGCTTGTTAAAAAAAAAATCTTTTTATTGTGGTAAAATATACATAACATAAAATTTACTCTTTTAACTACTTTTAAATGTTTAAGTCTCTAGAACTTTTCATATCCCCAAAACGAAACTCCTCCATTCAACAGTAACTTTACAATACCCCCTCCACCCAGCCCCTGGTAACTATCCTATTTTCTGTGTCCAAGGATTTAACTGTTCTAGCACATCGTACAAGGAGAATCATATAAGACTGGGGTTTTTTTAATCTAATCAAGAAAAAAAATCACTAGCTTCACCACACATAAACTGTAAAAAAAATAATAATAATAAAATAAAATAAAAATCTAATTAAGAACAAAATATTGACCTGGGTAGACATGGCAATCATCTTGGCTGACATCTATTTTATCTTCACACATAAGTCCAATATATGAACTATTTCCTTTCCCGGTATTGAAAGGAAACAGGCTTCAAAAGCCAAGCCAGGTTAGAGAAAGAAAGGGAGACAGTTCTGCTAAAATGATCCAACTATGCAAATCTGAGGGGATGCTTTTCCACACAGAAAAGAGTGAAGTGGTAAGCACAGTATAAGGAAAGAAGAGGTAGCCTTGAACTCTTCCTAAAACAAAATGGAGGAAGGCCTTAAGGAGGTTTGTTATGTTCATGAAATATCAGCAATGGTCACTTCAGATATTCTATAAGAAAAAGTAAATATTAGGGGCACCTAGGAGGCTCAGTCAGTTCTGTGTCTGACTCTTGATTTGGGCTCAGATCATGATCTCACGGTTTGTGAGATCAAGCCCTGCATCAGGCTCTGTGCTTAGGGCGGGAGCCTACTTGGGATTCTCTGTCTCCCTCTCTCTCTGCCCGCCTCTCTCTCTCTCTCTCTCTCCATCAGGCTCTGCACTGATGGCAGGAAGCCTGCTTGGGATTCTCTTGTCTCCTTCTCTCTCTGCCCATCCCCCCACTCTTTAAAAAATAAACATTTAAAAAAGTAAATATTAAAACAAATTCCAAAACCCAAACACATTTTTTTCACCCCTACATATGTACATCACATGTCTTTACATAGATGCACAAACATATATAACACAGATTATTTTTTAAATGGCCACTTAACATTTTTACCACGACTAAATCCCTCAATTAGTAGAAAGAGTTATAAGCTCACTGTATAATTCTAGTTGTATGCAGATTTGAATAAGTAAGCTATATAAATAATAATAAAATACTTCAAGACTTACTTCTGCTAGTCTATTGCTCATTACAGTATAAGATGACAATATTTTGATAATCTTTTATTTCAGTGGAAAAAAGGTTAACATGTTATTCCAGTTTTTAAAATATTTTCTTTGATGTAACTATTTAATGTTTTTATTTTACTTAAAAACTTTTTTTAATGTTTTTATTTATTTTTGAGACAGAAAAACAAAGCATGAAGAGGGGAGGGGCAGAGAGAGAGGGAAACACAGAATCTGAAGCAGGCTCCAGGCTCTGAGCTGTCAGCACAGAACCCGACGCGGGGCTCGAAGTCACAGAGTGTGAGCTCATGACATGAGCCGAAGTTGGACGATTAACCGACTGAGCCACCCAGGAGCCCCAATATTTAATATGTTTTTAAGTTTATTTGAGAGTGTGCATGTGGGGGAAGGACAGAGAAGAGGGAGAGAAAGAATCCCAAGCAGGATCCTCGCTGTTAGTGTGGAGCCCGAGTGGGGCTGGATCCCACTAATTATGAGATCATGACCTGAGCTGAAACCAAGAATTAGACACTTAACTGAATGAACCACCCAGGTGCCCCTAACATGTTATATCATATGAAAATTTAGTGGGAAATAGAAATCACACAGACCTTACTACTGAATCTTGCTTTAGTAAGCTATATTAGCTGGCTATTTTAATACTTGCCTAGTCAACAGAAATGTTAATTTTTGAAATTTTATTACTTTTAAAATGTTGTTGTAACAGCCATGATAGTTACTTAAAATTTTTCTTTAAGACTATCTTAATGGGGAAAAGAAGGAAATACATTATTTATGCGTAACTGAGAATAGGCAATACTATTCAAACCATCTTAAAACATTTAAACAGTTTAACACTGTTAATGATAAACTGTTAGTGAGTCATGGCATTTGTTGCATGGTGTTGTGGAAATTCTTTAGACTAAACCTAAGACTAATATTTTTCTAATTCTTGTCTCCTGATATAAATTACAACTTTACCATATCTGACATAACAAGCCTTTCATTTTTCAGCACCACTTCCTACATACCTCCTTGCAAAGTGTTTTTAAAATGTGGACACTGGGGCAGAACATTAAACAAGAAACAAGTTCTCACCTTCAAGGTATTCACACTGCACCTTAAATACCCTTAAATAAAGGCACTGAGAGCCTCTGAAACCAAATTTTCTTCCTGGATTGCAGCTGAATGGTGTAATGATTAAATTCCAGGGTAGTGTAACCAATGCATAAGAGTTGGGGAAAGTCTGTTACAGGAGTGCTTTTCTTTTTGAATTTAAATGTTTTCCAGTGTTATATAACTTGTTACCTAAAGGTGTGATTTGGGGAGAGAGGGTGATTCATAGGAAACACAGAAGAAAACTAAGGCTACCAGAGAGATCACAATGGGAGTACAAAAGACAGTGGTTTATCCTTAGAAAGAGGCCTTAAAGCATAAATGTGTTCACACCCTTTATAAGCGATTACCCTGTCATATTTTCCCTGACAACTAGGATCCTGACCAAGGGAGGAAAAGCTGAATTTTAGGGGAAAATCTGTAGGATTTTTACCTTTTTATATATAGAAGATTCCTTAAGCTCTAACTTTTTCCCCCCAGAGAATCTTAAAATGCCAGTAAATACACTAAAGAAAGGTACAAAACTAGTGATCAAGACATTATATAACCTACATACAACTTATTTCATAGCCTAAATCTAGAAGAATCTTACTTTTCAACTATTCAGTACAGCATATGTTTAAAACCTACGGATAACTTGCCTCCATTTTCCACTTTAAGTTTTATTTAGTTACAATCAGAAAATCTTTTAAGAAGCTGCTACAAACAGCTTAAACAGTCTCATACGTATCAAGTCAAAGTACTTTCCAAATACCAGTTCTCATCATATAAGTGAAGAACTTCATAAAAGTTCATATAAAATAATAATAGTAGTAGTAGCTGTTGTTATTTTGTTAGCCTTAAACAGCACAAAGTGACCTGGGAATTCATTATAGTCAAATGGGAAATGTAAAATCTATAAATGACACAGGATCACTACATCTATGAACAATTATTATTTTCTAATTTTCTTGTTTCCCTATGAATAGATTCACTTTAATTCGATAGACTTACTTCATATCATTCATTTCATAGAATAGAACACAGGAAGGTATCAAAAAAGCAATCACCTCTAGAAAACACTGCAGTTGATTTTCTTATCAACTTAACTAAATGAAGAGTTCATTTTTTTTTAAATATCCAGCATGCACTTTATTGATTTTTTTAATAAAGGCATAAAAGTCCAAAGAGGAAACAGTATCCATCCCACATAATTAAATACTCAACTTGCCAATGCACGCACAGCCAGCCGTTTGCCAAGCCCGTGATTCAGTGGCCAAGGCACAATAGCAGCTCACAGTATTCACATTTACAAATCCACGTAAGTGACCTGTTATCTTTCACCAGCTTATATTCTTTTCATAGCACAATGGTTATTTGTGATTCATGTTCAGAGAACATACTTCTACACTGCAGCATGATATTAAACTCACATGGGCACCCACACATTCTTCCCAGATTTAACCAGTGTTTTGTTAGTCAGCTTTCATGCTTTTTACCAAGTGTTTAAGAAATAAGCTCTTGTACACCAGATATTTAAGACCTGTAAAAGGTAAGAGTCTATATTTCACAACTACCTATAATCAATTAAAATCTAAAAAGAAGACAAACAGTAGGAAATGCCAGTTAAAAATAGCAGATTTCTTCAGAAAAACAAAGTGATTAAGGATACCTTTTGGGTATACATAAGCATTTATTGATAGCATTAAAACCAGCATAGTTTTTTAAATATTCGTATTAACTTTTTAGATTTATTACTTCAAGTGGGTGATACAGAGAGATATTTTGATATATATGGTTCTTGCAGAAATAATGCCAAACTGACATCTGATTCACCAGCTATCTTTGTGCAGGCCAATATAAAGAAAAATAGAAGAATACTAATACACATTAATATTTTAAAGCCCTCCAAATAGTCACAGATATCTGGTAACATAAGGACTTTAGCAATACCAAGTCAGAGAAAAAAAAAAAAGCCAGTGGCTATATTTAAGTTTTAAAAAGGAGAAAACATGAAATGGTATACCATAACTATTACATAAAATTTATACTATTCTGGTTTACATATATCTATTATTTCCAAATATCTATTTGGGGCTTGTTGGTATATCTAGATTGACTAAAAAATAATTGATTGTGAAGAAACCTATCTAATGTAAAAGGAATGTAAAATCACTAATTTACAAATGTGTAATGTAGAAAAATAATTTTAGATCTAAAATTTATTATGCATTACTGCCTGAGATTTGCTGTGAGTATCCTCTATCAGCTCAGGCTTGGAAGTCTGATGAAGTCTCTGAGCAAGACTCCTCCACTGCTCCGGTCTACTTAAATGTAATCACATATGTACATGTAATTGTACGGGAATTGAATAGAGAAGAAATACTGAATCTAGTTATACAAGAATCTATCCCTAGCTCTGGCTGTTAAGTCATAAACGCATCTAGAAAGACGGGCAAATACCAACAGCTACACAATCGTAAAAATTTTAAGTGAAAATTCAAGTGAAATTGAATTAAGTGAAAAAATTAAGTGAAATTAAGTGAAATTGGGGTCATCCGCCTTTCTTAAATTTTATGAATCCAAACAGACACACTAATACAAACACACACGTAATTATTTTTGTTAATGAATAAGATAACCTATCACAAGCATGAGCCCTGAATGAATCTGGAGTTGGTCTTGATACACTGGGAACTGGATGTTTAGGTTTCTGCTCACCAGTAAGTCATTACTCCCAATCTTGTCTACTTGTCAGGCTACCACAGATCCTGGCACTCACCAGTACAATGGAGTATGCATACAGCGCTGTACAATGATGGATTATAAAATATTTGTCACCAATCACTTTCCAATACAAAATGAGAATCAACAAATCTGAAAGAAGGAAACATAAGTGAGATATCACATAGGAAGAAAGCTGTCCTGTTTCTCAAGTGTATTTAACTCTGTCTTCCTGACAACTGGTCACAGTCCACCCTGAGCCCACCCCACTTTGTTCATATTGCACCAGTCCCAATACCCACTTTATTGTAAAGTATCTGTTTCTGTATAGCTGTTTCCCCCACTCTACTGTGACTGCTCCAGGACGAAGAACAAGCGTGGGAGTCTAACACAATGCCTATATAGTTAATACTTATTTGCTGAATATATTCACAGGTTACATATTTGTTGAAAGTATAAATAAATAACTTGTTTCTGGGGTTAAATAAAATGGAAATACTATTGAATGAAAACAACTTTTAAGTAAGCTTAAATTACTGATGTTTGTTACTACAACAATTCCAACAGGTAAGCTGGTTGCAGAAAAGGTACATAACTACCAACTCGTTTATAAGACAAATTCAACAAACAACCTTTAAAAATTAAAGGATGTGATTAAATATTAATTCAAAACAGCTAAAAAAAAGGAAAAAACAAAACAAGAACTATGACTATTAAAAAGATATGCAAAGAAAGACATCAAGGCAATTTCTCTTTAAAAGATCCTGAACCTAAACACCACGATTCAGAAAATGGTTTCCTTTAACAAAACAATGTTTAACAAAACAGAAACTTCTCAAAAATGTAAATGCAATTATTTTCTTTACCAAATGGTTAAACGTGAAATTTAGACATGGAAGAAATGGCCATCATAGATGGAAACCAGGGGAGGATTCAGGTTTAATGGGTTGAAGCTTATATAATATGGGAAACTTTTTTCACAAAAAATAAAAATTACTGATGTGAATATGTATAAAAAGAAAAAATCAGATTAGAAATTTTAAAGGGAAATTTTAAAGGGAAAATAAACAGCAAAAATGTGCAAATCATATTAGTAATTAACTGCATGATATACCTCTCTGGATACATCTTCTCTATATACTTTGGCTGTATAGTCTTTGTTCACCAATTTATATGATAATGACCTTGTAATATTTTCCATAGAGAGTTCGCTTTTCATTTAGCTTGGTTTAAAAAAGTTTGTTTCAGTTCATAATTCATAAGTGCTTCAGATTATTATCTTATTTGGAGAAAACTTTATCAAGTTTCCTTCATATAAGACTTTTTGGGTACTGATTACTCTCTGAACTGACAACGCTCATCAACCAGTGCATGAGGCAAACGTATTATAAATTTTGTGTCATCTTTGTCAATGACAGCACATTCTGTGCCAAACAAGCAAATCTTTTTCTAATGTGTTCACATGATTCACTCTTCTTTTAATTGGGCCATCAAATAACTCAACAGCTTACTCATTATTTTAATTCAAAATTTATCTCTTCCTCATAATGAATGTGTTTGGGTATAATAATCTAATTTTTTCCTTACAATTCACTTCTTGATGGCAGAAAATTTTCTACTGAGTCCCATCACTCATCGTATCACTTCTGTTTCATATCTCCTTATTTTTATTTAGATTCTCTGTCAGCTATTTATTAAATTGAAAATTATAAAACAGGCCTCTCTATAAAATGTCCAAATCAGGGAACTGTTCTTTCTTTTGGCTTATTGAGATGGTCTACAACATCTTTGCAAAGAGTTCAAATGGCATACCGTCACTTAATTTCCCCCTTTGTCTCGTAATGTAAAAGGCTATTCCAACTCCATCCCACACAAGGGGAAATATGACAGAAGGAAACATGGTGTAGGAAGAATTCTTGATCTTAACTGATTATGACTAAAAGTTTCCCTTTGCAATCTTTACCCAAACACTACAAACCATGAGCATAGGAACACGTTTCAAGGGCCGTTACAAGTGAGAGACTTTGATGCTTAGCTTCGTGAGTTTTCCAGGAATTCCACCTAAGAGACTCTTTAAGCCAAAAATGGACCATTGCTAGTACAAAAAAAAAAAAAAAATATATATATATATATATATATATATATATATATATATCCAGGCCTAACTGAGGCCCCACTCTGCAGCTCTATCTTCAAAGAGAACCAGAGAGCCAACAGGAAAAAAGTTTCATGCTCTACCATCACAGCAGATATTTTTCTTCCTGTGTATGAGTCCTACAAGCTACTTCTCAAATAAATAAACCAAAAGCATAGACTATGTATTCTTTGCAAAATCCCATGAGTAGTTTAAAAAGAAACAGACAGTGATCAACTTATCACATACCAGAAATGAGGTAGCCCGAAGAAATAGAGATATTCACTTTCACAAACGATGAGTCACCCCTATAAATATTTAAAAACAAAATTCTTTTTTTAGCACATGCGTTATAGATGACAGCTACATTTATTCTACTGAAGAGTATAATTAAAATGCTTTCTATAGATTCCTGAATGGTGAATTGTCATTTGCACAAGGCACTGTGTTAGCTGTGATATACTTCTAACTGCACGAATGATCATAATTTCTTACATGAGCTAAAAGTTTTACATAAACAATTTTACCAAAAGATAACTTGTTATAAATGTGTTCTCATATGATTTGTTTGTGAAAGGATTCCAACAGAATTCCAGATGCTGATGTTTTTTGATTCCTTATTCTAAATCAGAGACTCAAATACTTCAAGAAATCTTCTAGCCTGCCCCTGATCTTGAGACCATATACTATTGAGACATGGTTGGAACAAGACAGCTTAATCCTGCTGTTTCAACACCTATACATATCAAGGTCCTACAATTTGCCTTAATAATCATCTTTACTCCAAGAAACAAATACGAATTATCAGTCTTTTCATCAATTTATAATGTGAACTCTTGGTGAAATGAAGACAAAATTAAACTGAAATGCAAATGTAAAGGTTAGATGCCCTGTCTTGTTAACAAATGTTGATCTGCAAATATGGCCCAGGAAAATTGAACCTGGAATAAATTACAGCATCAAAGAAAATGTGAAAATATCAAAAATTACACAAGGTAAACATTTGATAGGGACAAAAATTGATCAGTGAATCAAACCTTTGCAATAAAATTCATCTCCCAAAAGAACTGGTTCTGTTGACAACCATATTACTCTAATAAAATTATGAAAAAAACCTTAGAAACTGTTTAGGTAGATTACATAAAAAACCTCATCATGGAATTAAATTCACTAAGTTGATTCACTGAAAAATACCTTCCCGATGAAAATTTACCAATACTGGTACTATCCTGATGGGCATAATTCCATATTTATTAAAATGACATCGTCGCAGTCAAACAAATAGTCAAAAGTTATATCGTCCCACATTCCCCAGAGCCCCACATCTACTGCATCCCTATGCAGGGCTTTCTCAAAACATACCTCACCTCTCAAACCAAGCTGAATTAAGCCCTCTCCTATAATTCTAGGGAACAGTTTTCAGTATCTCTGCCATTGCAACAACATTTAATTTTTCCAAAAAGAGTCACCTTACAAATTATCCTATTATGGCTGAACACAGTTATTATTAGTGCTTCAAATCTTCTCGTGTGGTACTAAAGTCCTCTCACATGGATATGAATGATTCTCATTGTTACACCTTTGATATCAAATGATGGGTTAAACACAAAACTGAGTCTTCAGTAGATATTATCCAAGTTGACTATCCTATCTCAATAGGAACTCATTTTTTGCTCAGAACAGTGGTAACAACAACTTGGTTTTACTCATTAAGTCAGTATAAATGTTTACATCGTTATCATCACATTCTCCGTCTTGGGTAACAATTGCAATGCTAGTGCAAAGTGGCCTTCATTATTTGTATTCAAATCTAAAATAAATCATTTTATTGCACCTCGCTAAAATAAGTCTGAGCACAAGCATTTTAATAAACCATGCACCATCAATACATTTTCCGTTTTAAAGTAAGAAATGTTCTTATTAATAATTAATATCAAAACATGAATCAAATGGACTATATTGGAAAGAAACAGCTTACCAAAGTGGATCAGCTTTTGTAGCCTCATCAAAAAAGAAAATGTAGAGGGCAAAAATCCCAGCCACCAAAGAATGGCATGTAGATACTACCCTGAAAAGAAACAAAATACATACAAAGATTTTAGATTCTTTGCAATAAACTTTAATTCTGGCAAAGACATTTAACATTTGAAGATGTGAAATCTGGAAGCATTTACGTATAGGAATGGAGTAGCTCTAAAAGCATAACAAAATTGTCACTTGGAAATCCAAGGGCTACAACTTTACTTTGGAATTAATAACGAGAAGGTTGCCCAGGTCTACAGTTTCCTGCTAGAAGACTGTGAAATCACTTATTCGTTAAAAGTTCCAAAGTGGAAGCATATCTGATGATGCAGCTGACAGAGTTTTGTGCAGACAGACGGCAACTGGTGAGCCCACTACCTGGCACCTGACTCCAAGCTCCATCACTAACAGCACTGCTGTGCCATTAGTTTCCCGTTCTAACTTCCAAACCTACTGGCCTTAACCAATTCCATATCCTTGAATCAGGGTTCGAATGGATCATGAAATGAAAACTTACTACCTTGGAGATTTCAGTGTCAAATGCACATTCACATGCATTGCTGCACTTGATTCCTGTAACCAATTCATGAGGAAGCTAGAGCAGCTATTATTAGTCTCTTTTTGTCATTATTATGAAACCACTTCTAAACAGAAAAATTGAGGACCATGAATTTATACAGAAAATCTATTTTTAAAAGACATGCTCAAGCGAAGCAAAATGTTCACGAAATCCAGGCTGAATTTTCTTGTATAGAAGGAGAAAGGTTTAGATGAAAAACATGTTTCTACAAAGAAATCTTGCTAATAATTTATTTTTATTTTATTTTATTTTTTTTTTAATTTTTTTTTCAACGTTTATTTATTTTTGGGACAGAGAGAGACAGAGCATGAATGGGGGAGGGGCAGAGAGAGAGGGAGACACAGAATCGGAAACAGGCTCCAGGCTCTGAGCCATCAGCCCAGAGCCTGACGCGGGGCTCGAACTCACAGACCGCGAGATCGTGACCTGGCTGAAGTCGGACGCTCAACCGACTGCGCCACCCAGGCGCCCCTTGCTAATAATTTAATGGTTCAACCAATACCCAAGCTCTCGGATTTGCTAAAGAACTGTACACAGGATGCAATATATTTATTCACATAATGAAAATGTTGACAAGTAATGAAGATTCTTTTCTCTTCGTTAGAATAAAGGACAAAGGAATGACAAAACTTTCTCTTTAGAAATTAATGGGGCACAATAAACTTCTGTCTAAAATATGACCCCAATTCTTTAACAGTGAAATATATCAACTAATAGGGGTCCCTGGATGGCTCCATCGGTTAAGCATCCGACTTCCGCTCAGGTCATGATCTCTCATTTTGGGAGTCTGAGCCCCGCATCGGACTCTATGCTGACAGCTCAGAGCCTGGAACCTGCTTCGGATTCTGTCTCCCTCTCTCTGCCTCTCCTCCACTCAAGCTCTGTCTCTGTCTCTCTCTCAAAAATAAACATTAAAAAATATATATATAAACTTAAAATATATAACATAAACATAAAATACATAAAAATATATAACATAAACATAAAACATATAAACATAAAAATATATATTAACTAACATAAAGCTTGATATTAGAAAATTTTACTGTAACTTGAAAAATCAATATCCTCGATCTAATAAATGATGTGGTCCTAAATAGATATATCATGTTAAATCAAATCATATTTAAATGCTCAAAGATCCTCACTAATTTAAAGGCACTAACAAAGAATCCTTTGTAATACCAAAGGATCATTTTGAAGTGTGAATAATTAACCCCGTTTATCTGGTTTACAAGTCTGGAATTTTCACGCCAAACACACCTATATACTGAACATAGCAGTCTAAGGATTTAAGTTCCTTTATGTCAAATAAAACACTCCATTTAAATAATCATACAACCAGCATTCTACTGCCATTCAAAAATTCTACGAAAGGAGAAACCACAACTTCTTACTAACTTGCTCTAGTGTTTAGTAAACTTAGATCAGAATGTTTCCCTTTGGAAAAATGACAACTTTTTGTTCCTGATACTTAGTCCTCAAAATCCCTTCTGTGTTGAAATGTTACATGGTAGGGGCGCCTGGGTGGCGCAGTCGGTTAAGCGTCCGACTTCAGCCAGGTCACGATCTCGCGGTCCGGGAGTTCGAGCCCCGCGTCGGGCTCTGGGCTGATGGCTCAGAGCCTGGAGCCTGTTTCCAATTCTGTGTCTCCCTCTCTCTCTGCCCCTCCCCCGTTCATGCTCTGTCTCTCTCTGTCCCAAAAATAAATAAACGTTGAAAAAAAAAAATTAAAAAAAAAAAAAAAGAAATGTTACATGGTAAATGGGAAGGATTAAAAAGGCTTAGCTGATTGAAATGGCATATAATTCATGAGAGAAAAGTTAAAACTTAACTTGGGTCAAACAACCTCCCACTACAATGAGCAGAAAAAGAAAAAACCCTGTGCTTACATACTGCATGCTGCATTAAAAATCTATTCATTCAGAAACTTCTGTTAATAAACATTTCAGTGTATTCTTTAAAATCAGATTCCTGGTAAGGCGAGATGTAGATTCCTCACTGTCTAAAATGAAACACCAAGATTCTACCCAAAAGAACATACTTTTTTTTCAAAGAAGGTTAAAAAGAAATGTTTATGCTAATGAAAAGGCAGTGAAATAATGACCACCGTAGAACAGCAATTTAAAGTTACTGACTTAATCATTCACAAGTATTAAGAATATTGCCAAGAGAAATTATTTAGCTCAAACAGATAAGAGTTAAAAATTAGAGAAGTAGATTTCAAAATTAGGAGTATTCAACACAATTGGGCTTTCTATACCATAGGAAAACAAGTGGATATAAGAAAATGTTTTTTAATTATAAGATATAAATAATACCTACAGGTATGCTTTTTTCCAGAAAAAGCAATGATGAATTATAGCAATTTATCACTTATAATTAATTAAACTGTTATCCCTCGGGTGTGAATTTTCTGGGTTTTTTTCCCTCCTTTTGCTACTGTACGGCTTAGACAACTAGTTATTCAGAAACTTTCCTGATTATTAGTAAGAATTATGTGAGCTATATTGATCTTGGTGTTTTAAGACTAGAAGCTGAATTTCAAGACATATACATGTACTTTACACAAAAAGCAGCCAATTTTTTTTCTTTCTTTGCACTCTACCTCACAGCTTAAGTCTCATGTAAACCAAGCTGGAGTGGGAACAGGAGTAAATATGATAAAGAGAGAGAAGAGAACATCATTTGAGTAGGGTAATGAATCTTCTATAATCCTAGACTCCTTTTCAAATAGGAACTTGGTTTCCCAAATGGTGATTCCGTGCATCATAGAATGGCAGCGGTAAGACTGAATAATGCAAAGTAGTTTTCAATTTCGTTTCATTTTCATCTTTGCCTCTCTCTCTGTACCATCCCTATTTCTTTGGCCTGCTGCTCTCCAAGATTCAAATGCCCTTACCTACCCTAACCATGGTGAAAAGGAAATGAAAAACAGTTCAAAATTGACTCTCAGCAAATCTGGTCTCCTAACCCAGTCCCTGGCCCCTTCCTTCCCTTTCCCTATTCTCCACCTATCTCCAGGTTAGAAAGGGTTTTTAAAAATAATGGTTAGTATCTTTTGCATCCCACATTTTAACAGCAGCTTCGCACTATTCTTAAGACAAAACAAAAATCCTACTTCTTATTTTTCAAAAATACAGAGAGAAATAATTCTCACTTTTGGGGTAAAAAGAGCTACAGCATGTATGAACTGGAAAAATCACTGTAAGGTGCAGAAGGAAACTCGAGTCTTATTCCCAGTCTGAGTTATAAAAGTGGATGCCTACAAAACAATTTGGCTCAAAGACAGGGAATTTCTGGTCAAATGTGACCATCCTCAAATAAACACTTCGACTTTGGCAGAAGTTATTCTAAAAGGAAAATTCAGTGAGAAATCATTATAGTGATTTTAGAGACCTGCTGAATTCATTTTACAGTTAGCATCAACTTCAAGTAAGTAACAACAAAAGAATATACCCATAGTTGCTCCAATGCACTGCAGTTTGCAAATGCCCGGTGGTTTGGGGGCGAAATGCTCCAAAGCACATGAAGCACTCATCAGAGTCATTTTGTGTTTGACATATCGTGAAAGATTAATGAGTTGCACTCACACAAAAACTGTAAACCAACGAAGTAAAACTCCTGCAGATTTCTATCACTTACATGTACTACTCATTTTCCCTTTATTCTTTGTTTAAAAAAATCTAAAAAGCAATTTTTATTTTAGCAAAAGAGTCGATTCTGGTCTCTGAATTATAATGAAAAGTTCATTAAAAGAGAGATACAGATGTGCTAACCATACACCATGTTCTTTGGTGAGTAGCGTAACTTCCCCCAGTCTGGCTAAGCCAGCCAACACTATATATAGGCTACTCACAGCCCTAACTAACGTTTATTTATGTTATCATTTCCAAAGACATGTGTTTTTTCTCATAAATGTTTCAGAGAAGAATGTAAAACAGGACTCTTCTGCAATCAGCTGAAGCCTACTTAACCTTCCCACACTTCCCCAGAAAGTTCAATTTTTCCCAACATCTTTCACTATAAGAATTTTTAGAATTTTCTCATACAAGATCTATCTACTTACTTTCCTTTTATTTATTCCCAAGGTCAAATTTAAAAAAATCTGACCTTAGGGGTGCCTGAATGGCTCAGTCAGTTAAATGTCCCACTCCTGATATTGGCTAAGGTTACAACTCACAGTTCCTGAGTTCGAGGCCCAAGTCGGGCTCTACGGCAGCACAAAGCCTGCTTGGGATTCTCTCACCCTCCCTCTCTGCCCCTCTCCCACTCAACTGCGTGCTCTCTCTCTCAAAATAAAAAATAAACTTAAAAAAAAAATCTGACCTTAACTTTTGTTAGATCTTAAATGAAAGATTTTTTGGAAATATTTTAAATGATTTTATTTCATAAAACTCACTTTTTAAAATCAATTACATTTTCATATGCTTTACCTTGAGTTCCATTCAATCTTCTTTTCAAAGCTGAGACTATTAAAACCTGGAGAAACTTTTGCTGAAAACCAGTAACTTATAAAGTAGAAAAGAAGCTGAAAGGTGAAAAAGCTGGTAAAAATAGTGCTGAAGATCAGTTTGGTGTTGGTATCCATATTTCTTCAACCTGTTAAGAGAAATGATGGCTATAAATTGCTTTAAATTGCTCATAATAAATCTACATTAATTTTTAATTTTAAAAGAGTATGTGGTTATATTTTTAGTAATTTATTTTAATTTAGCACAAATCTAAGAATACAAAGAAACTAAAAGACTTTTAAGTCTTTACCAGCTATTTGTCATGTATCTTATATGTGTATTAAAATAAAAAAGGGGAAAAATCGGTTATCTTAAATATTTCACTCTTACAAATCTCAGGTGGCAAATTTAATAGCATGATATTCAAAATTATCTAAGTCTTAGTGTTTAACATTAAGAGGAAATTTCAAGTACTATAACTGAAGGTATTCTTTTAGTAATATTAATTTTTAATTAAACTTAGGACAAATCACCTGATTTCTCTATGCCTCTATTTCCTCATCTATAAAATGAGTTCATTAGATAATTTCTAGGAAACAAGCCAAAAATCACAATAAAACTAACATTATCTGCAACAGCAAAACAAAAAATAATTATGTTATAAAAACTAATTGTACAGTGAGACAAAAAACATTTAAACCAAAATTAAAATCTTAAGAAGAATAATACCATCTGGTTCTTTTCTACTTAAATTAGTATTTTACTTTTAAAAATAATTCTGCAATCACACACATCCTTGGACCAAAAATCCTCCATGACTTTTTATCTTTATAATAAAAGATTTTTATAAAAGCATTTCAGGTTTTAAGGGTAGAGTTAGCAGAAAAAATATGCATATATACACATTCAAAGTATGTTTCCTTTCTCATTGAACTGAACTTTATTTGTCTCCTAAAAATCTTAGGAACATTCAGACCAAAAGAAAGACACTAAAGCATTTACTCATATCTAGCAAATATAGCATCTCTAGAAATGGCTCCATCTTTGATAGAGCTGACCCTCAAATGAAAAGGAAATGAATCAATACATATTCCCAGCTGCCTAATGTGAAGAAATAAAGTCACCTCGTGGAGCCAATTCACTAGAGAAAAACCAAGTCATTGACTGCACTAGCAATAACCCCACTTCATTCCCTTCCAACCAGGACCTTGTAATAAGAATCAGGCTCCCACAGGGCCCCTTCTGACAGAACTCATGTGTCTGTAATGAGTTCTTTCCCCATTCTTTCTTTCTGGTGTGTGTGCTCAGTGAAAATATTGATAATACCATTCTTCTGCAGGAGGTTCCATTAACTTTATTGCTCGTTTACTTTTTTTTTTTTAATTCAACATGTGTTTTGGGGTATTAAACTTTTTCATTTGTGATCTTTTAGCCTATTAACCAAATAATACATAAAAGTAAGTTTTGTGCATAAATTAAACATCATTATAATTCACTAAGTGAGATGTAAAAGGCAAAATGGTTTTCTAAGATTAAAGCAAATGGGGGCCAGGTGGACAGATAAGTGAAGAAAATGAAGCCACTAACCAGAAAAGAGTGGACAGTCTAATCTTAAATGTGAGGGTGGTTTGCCCTGAAGGGTTCTTTCTACACATTTCCTACGAGTCCTGGAGGGTGCTGGATGTGAGCTACTCATTCACTTTTGTTAAAATTCAACGTATATAATGAGCATTTATTTCATTAATGTTTGCTAAAATTTGTATTACAAAACATAGTATTACACATTATCCATTTTATGAACTGTTGATGTAATCAATACATTAAAAAACAAAAGCACTCTAACAACTCACCATTAAGAAATTCCCCTATTCCTAAAACAGCTAGTTTTTATTAAGTCTTTGTTATACTGGCTACTTTATATTTTTAACAGATTTCCTTTCATTTAACTGGGGTCTTTGAGGGACATGTTGAGAGTCTCCCTTCACAAAAACATTTCATTTAAAACTAAAGAGTTCCATATAGTCCAGTTGTGGCTTCTATTAAAGGCTCAACAGACAGAAGCTAATTAAATTGTTCTACTCTCAGCTTTGCTTCTTATTAAGCAGCTGCTTGCTTCATTAGTCATGCCAAATCAAGGACAAATCTTGTGATTTTTTTTTATAAACCTCCCCCAGAAAACCAAGGCTTCTGGTAGAAAGCAAGTACCTCTGTTCATTCACCAAATCAGGCAAGAGAAGGAGGAAAATGGACAAAGCCAAACAACACTAATTACTGACATAGAGTAAGAACTTTTGAGAGTTTGGAGATTATTGAGTAGAATACACAGTAAAAGGAGAAAAGTATTAGACCTGGTTCCTACACCTCTACATGTGGCTAGGAGCTGGTAGAAAGTGGGGATTCTAGGCTAGGAAGGAACAGCCAGAACAGGAAGTGGGAAATATTTCTGTGGCAATTTACAAGGGGAGTGTCTAGACATGAACTTAACAATGTAATTAGCCCATCTTGATTCACACCAGAGAAACTCTTCCAGAAGCCTCCAGAATGCAATGATGTTTGAACATTTTCTCCCAAGACGGTTTCCATAAGCTTCCATTCAAGCTGGTTTCTTAGAAGAAAAACATGAGAAGGTTTGAAGTACATCTCTTTGCCGTCAGCTTATACGAGCCCCCTCCAGCAGGACTCCCAGAGGCAGGGTCACCGGAAAAAGCGCAGCCAAAGTGATTCAGCCCTCACTTCAGCCAACAGTTCATTGGACATCTGTCACATGCCCACCAGCCAACTCCTGTGCCAGGTCTCGAATACAAAAAGGGACACTCTTATAGGCCAGTAGGGAAGCAAAGAAACTGATCACTAGCACATAAAGTGCCAAGCTCAGGGTGCTAAGGGAGTATTCCCCACTTTCCGTGAAATAAATACCCAACAGAGAGGACACGTAAACAGTGAGGAAATATCGGAAGGTATTTAGTGCAAACCAACAGGACATCTTCTCTTCTGTTAAAGTCCCAACAAGACTGTTTAAGGCTGAAGCGCAAGACTCAGTTCCGCCAGCTGAATCTAGAACTACCGACCTGGAAACACAATGATTACTCTCACTTCCCATGTTCGTTATTCTCTTGTAATACAAGGGCTTCCCTAGGAAGTATGCCACTTCCAGACACATGCAGAACTGCACTCCTTCCCATTCTGACACAGCATGAACCACTGCTATAGTGATCAGCAGTAAAAATGTTAAAGAGGAAAAGGTCTTGTGTGGTTGTTTTTAAGGGCAGCAAGGAAGGGGGAAGCTGGGAAGAATGCTTCCTTGTGTTTAGCATTCCTTTTCCCGTCCTTCCTAAGTTCCCTTTCCTATTTCCCACATTGATTCCAAACACTCACTGGACTTAAATCTTCAGTTCTCTCTCTCTTATAATAGATATGGTTCCTTCGCATTTCACCAAAAAGTGGAGGCTGTCGAGCATGAACTCCCTCAAGTGTTGAAATGTCTACCTGCCCTGCCCCAACCCAGAACCTCTTCTTTGCACTCTATAGGCTCTGCCTGGGTATATGACCCAAATCTTTAACGTAGCTTCTGTTGTGTGCAACCAAACCTCACCATCCCCCAGCATACTAGTCCTGGATGATCACCTTCCCTCTGGATGGCTCCTTAGGGGCATCTTGGAGGCCCCATGGGCACTACATGACTCAAGCTGAACTTAATCCCAAACCAGTACTTCTCCCAGAGTACCACAGCTCAGAGAATGGTGCTATCCACCACACCTTCCCATCTTCCAATCTAGAATAGCTCAGTCACTCTGGTCCCCTTCCTATCCCTTATTCCCACAATTAACTGACTGTCAAATCCTGGCAGAATGAAGAATACCAAATGAAGGATAACTTGATTCCAGGAGAGTTCTGAAAGTTCCTCTTGAAAGCTTTATGAATAATATGAAGAAATGTGGCTGGAAAACAAAATTAGGTAAATCCAGAGCTAGCTGAAAAACTAGAAGCAGCCTGTGGATCAATGAGCTAAAATAAACTTGAGAAATATATTCTAATATCCTATAAGGTTCTCTCTTTTTGGTTTGTATTAGTAACATTTTTACAAATATTTATATGATACTCAACCTGCACATAATGCAGAGCTGGGAAGGATAGCTAATGTAATGGGTTAACAGAATCAGGTTCCTAAATTCTCTTCATAAGCGGAAATAGTGAGTCCCAATCAAAAAGAAAAAGTATAACAGGAATAAATTGTCCAAAGGCAATGC
This sequence comes from Herpailurus yagouaroundi, assembly GCF_014898765.1. Taxonomy (NCBI): domain Eukaryota; kingdom Metazoa; phylum Chordata; class Mammalia; order Carnivora; family Felidae; genus Herpailurus; species Herpailurus yagouaroundi. The sequence goes on along the minus strand of NW_024412388.1, from coordinate 81,569,401 downwards.
CTAAGTATAGGACTTAACATATTGGCTACATCTCTCTCTCTCTCTCTCTCTCTCTCTCTCTCTCTCTCTCTCTCTGACACAAACACACACACACACACACACACACACACACACACACACACACACAGTGGAAGCCTCAGCAGTTGAAGATACACAAACCTATGAGAGATGATAATGTAACGAAGATACTAATAACAAAAAACAAACTTCAGGCTCAGGTAGTTAGCATAAAAATGTACCTTTGGATCAAGACACTTACCAGTCCCACTTTACTCTGAATTAATCACAAACCATTGGGAACAAGATTACTTAGAAAGGACTCAAGAGCATCCTTCAAACATCTTCATTGTCGTGTAAAAAAGTAAAAGATGGAACTTATTCTGCATTACTCAAAAAGGCACAAATGGGCAAAAATTACAGGGAGAGGAGAGTTCAGCTTAATTCAAGGAAGAACCTTCTAACAATTTAGAGGTGCCTGGGCATCCATCACGGAAGAGATAAAAGGACTTGGGGTGGGGGTGGGGGTGGGGGGAGAGATGTTGAGCCCAAGTCTAGCCTTCAGAGAGCTCTCAAAGATTCTGGGATTCTAGGACTGAACTGAACTTTGGTATCTAAAAAGACAATTTTGCATTAAATACTACATAAGCTTCTAACAGTCCATCATTTAGATTTTTAAAAATCACAACTACATCTGTAGGAAAACATTAAGTACATGTAACATGATGGGACAAACACAGGCTCAGTCGTGGTCTTGGGATTGAACCTTATTCCACTGCTTGCTGTGTGACCCAGGACAGATTTCTAAATTTGCCTTATCTGGCCCTCAGTTTCCTGCACAATGGAGGTAACAGCAGTCCTAACCTGATACAGCTGTCCTAAGGCACAAACCACATGTGTGCTAGATACTTAGAACAGTACTCAGCATATGGCAGACACGAAGTTTCTGCTTCTACCGTCATCCATCCCCGGCAGCAAGATGGCATGCAGTTTCTGGGTCTGTTACCACTCCAGCCAAGGGTAACAAGACCAGTGTCTGGCCACTAGCCCTAGGCCCCTAACTCATCCCTGTTTACATCAGTCAACACACACCCATGCAGGCAGACCCCACTGCAGAAATCTATCCTCTACCATGGGACTACCTCTGTCATGCTCCAAAGTTCCTTCCCGGCAGCCACCTGACCCAGTCCCTCTCTCCCTCCACCTCTCCAACCTGTCCACTAAACCCCCTGGGGCTGCTGCTCCCCACCCATATCCCCTGCCTCTCCTCCACGTGCTCTGAAGACACTCCTCCTCCCCAGCAGCCCCTCTCAGGGAGCGGATGCCTTAGTCTCCCACACTTCAGAGTCAGAAGGCCAGCCTATATACTCTTTGCTCCGTGTGGTCTCCTTCAGGCCCTACTCCTCCATCCCCCTGCTCCCTGGAAACACCCAGAGTGTTTTGGTCCTACTATTCAGTAATGCCTCCTCTCCCCCTCCTCAGTGTTATATTCCGACCTCCTGAACATTTCCTTCCATTCGGGGACTTTGGTCTCAGTTCACTGATCTCCTCCAGCCCTGATATCAATCTGAGTGACTTCTTACTATGTAGGAGGCCAAGATTTCCTTAACAACTCAGTCCTTCTTTATCAGAAATGGCACCTCTTCCATGCCACCTCAACCAATCAGGGACCTTTATTGTCCCTTACTCATTGTTTATCTGCCTCAGAAACAGCATTTCAAGTATTCCCCTGTTGACTTTTCCTTCAGGTGTGCTCAGTATTACAACATTCTCAAGACTACTTGACCTCTTTGCTTGTTCCTAATGCATTAGTCCTTTCCTCTGTTTTATTTCCCTCTTTCATCAGCTTAGATCCTAGAGACCATCATTTCAGTAATACTCTTACTAACACCCCACATTCCCTTTCCACTGCCAAGAGCTGGCAAAACTCCAACCCCAGAGCTGCTCAACTATTTACTCAGTGATGAGCCCTAAACAATCAGAGCGCTGTTGGGAAATGTCACATACCCGCAGAGATTGAGGCTGGTGAGTGAGGAATGACAGTGGGATCAAACAACCCTCAAGGCTGCACAGTGCTCCCACGCACTGCCTAGGCCAACCAATCCTTTCCCACTCCACAAATGATTTTCCAAATCATCTCTACTTTTCAAACCTCTAACCATCCACCCCCATTCTTAACAGATAGCCCCCATCTGACTTCACACACACACACACACACACACAAATAGAAGCCAACATATGAAAACACTACCTGCACACAAACTACCTGCACCTTCACCCATCTGTCCTTCCACCTCAGGTCAAGCTCTCTAACCCGTGCACTTTGAATCCATCCTTTCTGGCTGCCTTGGGAGTCTTCTGCTCCCCATTACCCTTTATTCTCTGCAACTTGATCTTTCTATTGGCTACTCCCGAGTTAACTCTCAAACTTCTTCAGCTCTCAGGTCAACCCTCACTTCCTCAGAGAAGCCTTCTCCAAGCTCCAGCACCAGATCAGCCCCCCTCCCCTCATCTGCTCTCAGAGTGCCAAGTCCCTCGCCTTTACAGCTGCAATTTATTTTTAAAAATTTGTTTTTAACTTGAGTATAGTTGACACACAATGTTATATTAGTTTATGTGCACAACATAGCAATTCAACAATTCTGTATGTTACAGCAGGCTCACCACAGGCATAGCTACCATCTGTCACCATACGACATTACTGCAGTACCACTGACTGTATTCCCTACACCGTGCCCTCCATCCCCGTGACTTATTCCTTAACTGGAAACCTGTGTCTCCCTCTCCCCTTTCCCCATTTTGCCTACTCCCCACCACCCTCCCCTCTAGCAACCATCAGTTTCGTCTCTGTATTTATAGGTCTGATTCTATTTGTTTGCTTGTATATTAATCTGGTTTTTTTTAGATTCCACATGAGTGAGATCATATGGTATTTGTCTCTGTCAGATGTAGCTGCAATTTCATTGAATGTCTCCTTCCCCCAGAGAAATGTGAGACCCATAAAGGTGGGAAACATGAACATTTTCTCCCTCACCACTGCATCCCTATGCCTAGCGCAGGCCTGCCATATAGCATGTGCTCAATAAATGTCTATTAAATAAAATGACAATAACAGATACTCATATTCTTATATGTGCTTTTCACTCTGCTAGTATCTCATCAGCAACAGGTCCCTCATTTTACAGTGTAGTCAGAACACTGGGAAAACCTGAGAACATATTTCCTTCAAAAGGAAAATCACTTCAAATGTCCAAGAGCAAAAAGTACCCATCAATATTTTAAAGTGACCTAATACTGAATAAGTGCTTCAGTCCATTTGTACAGCTGTAACAAAATACCACAGACTGGGTGGCTTATAAACATCAGAAATTTATTACTGCCTACAGTTCTGGAGGCTGGAAGTTTGAGATCAGGGTACCAGTATGGTTTGGTGAGGGCCCTCCTCCAGGTCACAGGCTTCACCTGGCAGAAGGGGCAAGGTGGCTCAAGTGGGGTCTCTTACAAGAGCACTGATCCCATTCATGAGGGCTCCACCCTCATGACCTAATCACTTCCCAAAGACCCTGCTGGCTCATACTACCACCTCCTGGGGGTAGGATTTCAACATATGAATTTGCAGGGTGGGGAAGGGAAAACAAACATTTAGGTCATAGCAGTAGCATATGTAGTTTGTCTAGCCCAAATTCCTTATAACAAATAGTATGTGTTCAAAGGTTTCATAATAATTATCATCTGCACTGTATTTTCATACTCTTACCAACTACAGAAGTACTTACTGATTTGTCTACCATGTCAGTAAGTCTAACATGTGAAAGTGTTTTAAAAGTCTCTACTTGCAAACTATAAGCCATTTTTAAATGAACGCATGACTGCAGAAGATGAGACATTTACCAAACCAAACAAAAACCCTTTCAAAAAAGCCATACCAGCACCTCACCTATTCATTCTGGTTTCTGTTTGCATTTACATATGGGTAAATGCTTATCTAAGTGCTTGTGAAATGTTAGTAATTAACGGAGACAATAACACCCCCCCTTAGTAAAAAAATAACTAGCACACTACCCACTTTTGTCTTTTTATTCTTGTAAAAACCATTAAACATCTAATCAAATATGTACAAAGCTCTCAACTAACTACAGTTATACTTTTTGTTTTTTATTGTCATTACTGTTATTTTCATTCTACATCAAAAGCTATATAAAAAAAAGTTAGGAAAACTATGTGCAGAAACATTCCACCTCCTTTCATTTCCTGAGTATCAAGTACCATCAGCATTAGTGTGAAGGTCTACCAGAAGGCAGCTACATAAGAAATCAACCTAACTTCCATAAATCCTCCAACATTCATGGTACTGCTTTTTAAACAGAAGCAATGGGAAGAAAATGAAGACTAAACCAGGAAGGAGTAAGGAACCCTATATTGAAATGATTAAATTACACTCCCTTTCTCAGATATATGATGTTACTTAAGATTTAACAAGGAACTGCTCATGAGGATAAGAAAAGAATTCTCTATGGCTCTTCCCTGTCACTTAAGATACTAAACTTTGAATAAGGGTATCCTTTATATTTTTCCCATTCCTTCAATCCTTTTTCTTCCAAGAGCATATAACAGAATTCAAATCAAAGAGAAATCGTTCAATTCTCCATGTTACACGCCCTGGCAATGGACACCTCCCTGAAATTTTTTTTTTTTTTTTGGTTTATAGATTGTCTTAATAACAAAATTTTAAATATTTAAGGTTAAATATTCATACTTTTCTACCTGACCTTTATTTTCCCCACCATCCTATGTAATAATTACAATCACAGGATGTACAAGCAGGAGGGAGGCTAAAATTCTGTTCCCCAAACTGGCTCTGTAAGAGACCCCCACACTCAGGGGCTGTGGGGTGGCCCCATCTTGCAACAACTTGGAGAACTGTTGTAATAGCTAATTCATATTGCTACAAATCACTTTAGTCCAAGATTTCCCTTTTGTCTCCTTATGCTAGTGCCTTCTAGATCTTTCTCTGACCCTTCTCATTGTTTTTCAAAATTTCATATCCCAGAGCTTCTCCCTGCCCTCACATGTGCTCATACAGTACTTTCTCTGTATGTATTCTTATGCAGACCAGTCAAGAAGATTCTGTAGTCTTCTTTTTAAAGTTTGATTGTTGTTGGCGGGTTGGGAGGTTGATATTTTTTCACTCAGCCCAGAGTCCCCACCACGACATTCTGGCACAGCAAGGACGGGTGGGTATCTCCTCCTTAACCCCTCCCTGAGAATTCCTGCTCTTTCAAGAAATAATTTCTCTCCTCTGTTTCCCACAGCACTTGATTAGGTCTCCCTTCTATTACAGGTTTTGTTTGTTTGTTTTGTTTTGTTTAAGAAGGCTTCATGCCCAGCACAGAGCCCAATGCGGGGCTTGAACTCACAGCCCTGAGATCATAGACCTAAACTGAGATCAAGAGTCAGAAGCTTAGGGGCACCTGGGTGGCTCAGTCGGTTGAGCAACTGACTTTTGCTCAGGTTGTGATCTCACAGTTCGTGAGTTTGAGCCCCATGTCAGGGTCTGCGCTGACAGCTCAGAGCCTGGAGTCTGCTTCAGATTCTGTGCCTCCCTCTCTCTCTGCCCCAACCCACTCACATTCTGTCTCTGTCTCTCTCAAAAATAAATAAGCATTTAAAAAAAAAAAAAAAGAAGAGTCAGAAGCTTAACCGACTGGACAATCCAGGTGCCCCTATTACAGGTATTTTCAATTAGGATTTTAATAAAACATTTATTCTTATTTTCCTAACTTATGCTCATTTATACTTTTTACATATTCTGGCTACTAAAAAATAAATAAAATGAAATCTAATATAGTTAATCTATGTTGTGTCAACTTTTTAAGGTTTTTGTCTTATTTACATTTTTTAATTTCATTTTACACCTACTCTCTGATATGGGATTTGTTTTTTAATGCCTAACAAGAAGTATAAGGGAGTGACAATTGAAAGAAGGCCACCTTCCCCAGCTTTCCCTTCTACTCTGCTGGTTCCCAGCCCCCAATCCACCATAGAATTCTCCCCTTAGAAATTCAGTTCACTTTCTAGGACCTTAAGCCTGAGAGCACAGATGGCACATTTTATTTACTTGGTAAATGTTTCCTAGCATCTCAACCCACTTAAAAGTTTATTGTAAAGAAGTTTTTGTTTTTCAAACCTAAGAGCTCCAATGGTAGCCATTAGCTTTTGGTTAAACCAGAATGCCTTAAACCAAGAGACAACAGTAATTGGAAGATCACACAAATACAGTACTTGGCACAAATAATAAGGGGTTGAAAATGTGTACAATTGGAGGTGTCACCTTTAAGGAAATCAACATTTCAAATACAACAAACACACTCTCCCAGTCTTAGAAGAGGTTAGCATGTGAGGAGCCCTACAGCTGAAGCAGGTGGTGTCATGTCACCTGGGGGACTCAGGAAGAGGAATGAGGTTCTGCAGCCAACCTCTACCCAACTTTGGATGTCCCGATTTCCCTGCAATTCCCTTTCTGGAAGGGAGCCTCTTGGCTTGGGATATCTCTTGGGTTCCTGCCAACACTGTGAAATCAAGGAAAAGCTGGACAGAGCAAGATTTTTCAAAATATGTTTTGTTCCTTTTCTAAAGGAATCACTGCCAAGCAAGCTGGGAAATCAGAACCTAAGGAGAGAGGGAGGTCCATCCCACCTTCAAATTGTCGATCCAATTCCCCCTGAGAGTCTCTGGGATGCAGGGAAGTGGCTGAGGTAGAACAAAGCCTGCCTGCCTTCTATGTTTCTCTCTGTTCGCCCGCTCTATACAGGAATCAGAGACAATATTAACTGCGTTAGAGGAGGTGAAGAACAATTGAGCAAATCTCCCACCTGTTGAGTCTTAAAATGCATTTCATTCAACTAGAGAGAGACCTAGAATCAAATCCTAGTCCCAGGATTTATCAAGTTGCCACGGGCAAGAAGAATATGACCTTTCTAACTTGCAAGTCCGATGAAAGGGAGTAAGAACGCCTACAGTGCAAGAGGGTTGTCTGGCTTACGTGAGATGAAATCAATGTACCAGGCACAGTGCTCGGCACACGTAGCTACTTGTGATAATTCCTCAGTAGTGTGACATTGCCACCCCTGTCACCCAGAGGTGGAATTTATGTCTCTGCCCCCATGAATCTGGGCTGACCTTGCCATCTGCTGACACGCAATCGGTAGGAGAGAGGCTGTGAGGTTTCTGAAGCATAGGTAGGCCTCAAAAGACCTTGCAGCATCCGCCTTTTGCTCTCTTGAGCACTGCTCTAAACCTGCCATGTGAAGAAACCGGTCTAGTCTATTGGAGCATGAGACCACCTGGAGGACCGAGACGCCCAGCTGATAGACAACACTCAGTATGGGCTCCCAGCCTCGCTGGCAAGCCTGTTTCCATCTTCCAGCCCAGCGGACCCTCCAGCTGAATACTGCCATACGAATGAGCCTAGAAGCGGCAGGGTAACTGCCCACAGAGTCCTGACAAATAAGAAATCATTGTTGTAAACCACTAGGTTCCGGGGGTGGCTATTCAGGAATACATCAAAACACCACTCAATAAAGGATAGCACTTATTATCACCACCTTTTCCTAACCAAGAAATGTCACACCCATCTCTCAAATGTTACCAAGTCACAGCGGGATAGATATTTGGTATCTGAAGCTGTGTCATCGTTTCCCTCTCCTTTTTCACCTTTGGCTTAGGAGCCCGGCAGCTTATCTTCACCTCTAATCTGATTGGGCGGTGTAGTGGCTTAAATGAGAAGACAGCCAAGGAGTTTCTAAATTTTCTAGGTGAATTTTCATGCTGGTCCCTAAGGGCCACTTAACACCCTTACTAAGGTACTTGGAGAGCGGTTTCTCTTCTGACCTCTTCCCATAGATTGCCTTTGCCAAATGCACTGTTTCCCAATACATGTGGCACTTAGCAGCCTGATTCAGTATCTGGTTTGACACTTAATCAGGCAGCCAAAAAAATCTGAACACACAGACACGTTTCTCTGAAACACTTCACAAGCTAAGAGGTGATGTGCAAATCAGTCACACGTTGCTCTGGGTGACCTCAAGGTTAACACTGACAAACATACAAACCTCACGTTTAAATTTAGGGTAAGTCCTGTTAAAGTACCTCAGCTTGACCGACAGACTTGGTAACAAAGAACTGTCCTGGGACGATGTTCTGAGGCAAGACTTAAGTGGATGTGGTCATGGAAACGCAGACCCAGTGGCTCATGAGAGTGGAACTTTCCCAGCTTCACAAAACAGGGTCACACTGCCCCAATCTGTAGACCTCTGAGTCTTGCTAATACTCTCCCATGCTACCATCTAGTAATAACTGAAAGCTTGGAGATGCTCTCAAGATTTCTTGGAATGATGGCTCTGGACCTTCTCACTTGTGGAGCTCCTCAGTGTCAACACATACCATCCTTCCTGCATGGACCAACTGCACACTTGGGCATGTGTGTTTGTTTGTTTGTTTGTTTTTAATTTTTTTTCAACGTTTATTTATTTTTGGGACAGAGAGAGACAGAGCATGAACGGGGGAGGGGCAGAGAGAAAGGGAGACACAGAATCGGAAACAGGCTCCAGGCTCTGAGCCATCAGCCCAGAGCCCGACGCGGGGCTCAAACTCACGGACCGCAAGATCGTGACCTGGCTGAAGTCGGACGCCTAACTGACTGCGCCACCCAGGCGCCCCTGCATGTGTGTTTTTAAGAGGAAAATATTTTGTTCATTGTTACAGTCCCAATACATTAATGCCATTTAAACATAATCCTCACTTCTGGGAGGTGGGTGAGGGGCAGGGGTTAAATAGGTGATGGGGATAGAGAAGCGCGCTTGTCGTGATGAGCACTGGGTGATGTACAGAAGCGCTGAATCAGTAAATTGCACACCTGAAACTAACATTATACTGTATGTCAACTGGAATTTAAATAGAAACTTTAACAATGGGGGCGCCTGGGTGGCTCAGTCAGTGGGGCATCCGACTTCGGTTCAGGTCCTGATCTCATGGTTTGTGAGTTCAAGCCCCATGTCAGGCTCTGTGCTGACAGCTCGGAGCCTGGAGCCTCCTGCTTCGGATTCTCTGTCTCCCCCTCTCTCTGCCCCTCCTCCACTTATGCTCTGTCTCTATCTCTCAATAATGAATAAACTTTAAAAAAAAATTAAAAAAAAACTATAACAATAAATATCCTCACTTCTTGCTTTGTAAATTGCAAGGCTAGTAATCTTAGGGAAGTGGGTTCTACTCACAGAAATTCCACCAAGATTATATATCCTGTTCTACCTTGTAGAAAACATGGTCTAAGAATAATACCAGATTGCTACTTTCATTGGTACTCCTAAAGCTCTCTCTGGATTAAACCCATGAACTTACCCCTCACCCTAATGACTCTTACTGAGAAGGGCCAAGGTATGTTACCCCTCGCTAGCAAGGAGGAACAGGGCATGAAATGGCATCTTGAAGCAAGGTCACTAGGTTTTGTACAACATTGGGGACATTGTTGAGAATGCTGGCCATTGCATATGCAGTGTTTTCTTGCTGAAAATCCAAAGAAGTTTCTCTCATCTCCCAGAATCAGGAATAGATGGATTTCTCCAATTTGGTTTCTCTTCTGGACACCTTAAACCTTGCTGTGGGCTGTTTGTCTCTTCTCCTAGGCTGCTTTAAAGCCTACAGCCAGAACTTGAAGGTACCCTTACAACCTCACTCATAACTCCATCTTATTTTCTTTTGGCTTATTTTTCTTTCTCATCCTATATCTACTGTATCTTGTCATATTGTATGGATCTTTGTAAGCCATCCCAGATCACTTTTGGAACGAGGTAGGGTATAAATAAAACTAAAGGCATTATGGGGTGCCTGGGTGGCTCAGTCGGTTAAGCGTCCAACATCGGCTCAGGTCATGATCTCGCGGTTTGTGAGTTCGAGCCCCGCGTCGGGCTCTGTGCTGACAACTCAGAGCCTAGAGCCTGCTTCGGATTCTGTGTCTCCTTCTCTCTCTCTCTCTGCCCCTCCCCCACTTGTGCTCTCTATCAAAAATAAATAAAATGTAAAAAAAAAAAATTAAAAAAAAACTAAAGGAATTATAACCAGTGTTTATGCCTAGCCCCCCCCCCCCACTTCAGATGGGGAGCTCCTGGAAGCAAGGGCTGTGCATTGCCCCACTATGTGTCTAGCACTCTACTTTTACAGCTGAATGAATATTTGGGGAACTAAATGGTAGAATATGTAAATTTTGATAGCACTGTGTTAACTAGATTATAAAATGAGCAGTATACTGATGATTTCATCTTTTATCATCAAAACAAATGCACAGATGTGTGAAAGGATGCATGTCCAAGGGTGTTTAATACAGCATTCGAAGAAACCCTAAGGTCCAATGATGGGGAAATGATTATACTGGCACAGCCACACCATCACAGCTTACACAGATATTCAAATGCACAAGATGATACAGAAGGGCATTCACCATTCACTATGGAGTGGGGGGGGGGGGGCCAAAGCAGGCTGTGAAATAATACATATTTCATAAATACCTAACTGGATTATTTTGGCATTTGTAGAGAAGAAGGGCTGTGCCCCCAAATTGCTACCTGGCTGTGTTTGGGAGTCAAACCAGAGGAGACAGCAGGTGGAGAAAGGGGAAAGTGTGAACTGTCATTCTCTTCAGTGTTGGCTGTTTTAATGGTTTTTCTTTTTCTTTCTTTTTTAAACGAGCAAGTTTCGCTTTTGTCATTTAAAAATAAAGAACACTGCAGAAAACATGTAGCGACTTGAGGGTTTTTTTTAATTTTTTTTTTTTAACGTTTATTTTTGAGACAGAGAGCGACAGAGCATGAACAGGGGAGGGTCAGAGAGAGGGAGACACAGAATCTGAAACAGGCTCTAGGCTCTGAGCTGTCAGCAGGGAGACCGACGCGGGGCTTGAACTCACGAACCGCGAGATCGTGACCTGAGCCGAAGTCGGCCGCTTAACCGACTGAGCCACCCAGGCGCCCCGCAACTTGAGGTTTTAAAGCATTCACCAATCCTCAAGATGCCTAATGTCTCGAGGTTTTGGTTAGGAGATCCTAAACTGGGATACTCCCAACCAGCTGCCCTCAGTCCAGGCAGCCAGGCCTCCCAGGTGGGCAACTTGGTTCCCCCCCATTACAGCCTTCATCCCACCCTGGGTTCCTCCACTAAGCAGGTAGGAAATTGGACTGTTTCCTGACATTCACACACGGTTTTAAAATTTGAAAAGGCAACGAATCTTTCTCAATTAGCATACAGCCGAAGTCTTTACAAGTCCTTAAAATAGCAGGTAATAAATTAGAAAACATTTAAATTCTTAACTGTCTCAATGTTTTTGCACGTATTAGAGCAAAACATGTTAATTGAGCAAGACCAGTTTGGGGAATTGTGTCCCTAAAATGTTAACACTTTGTAAAGGAGGATGGGGGGTTAGTTGTTCTAAATTTTTCCCTGAATGAAAATTCCTTCTTCCCCATCGCACCAAATAAATATATACCAAATAGAAGTTTTCTCTGTCTTCAAAATGTAATTTTGAAAGGTATTTTTAAGCCTATTTGGAGAAGGTAATTAAATTAACTTGACCAAGATAGATTCTCCATGTCCCCAAAATGTAAAAATTAAATCAAAACCAATGTATTAACCCATCAATGTACAGTTATTTCTAGGGTGGCCATGACGGGATATGGTGGTGACCAACACAACACAGGCCAGAATCCAACCATGGGACTCTATGCAAATAGTCAGGTGGACACCGCTAAGTCCAGAGCTCAGAGGTAACAGCGGAGAAAGCATTAGATATATATACCAGACGGCTGAGGAGAAGTAAAGCCACACACTGAAAACATATCAACTGAGGTAAGAAAATCAAACAAAGCAAGGATGAGTCAAAGGGAGTCTCCACCTAGGTCAGAATATGGATGATGAAAACAAGCAAATAAGGAGGCAACCAGAGTGAACCCTGACCCCCGTGCACGTTTTCTTCTGTGCTCTGTTGTGCTTGCCCACTGGTGATGGTGTCAGGTGGAGGAGGCAGGTGGTAAGTGTTCTGAAAAGGCGATCAAAGGCGTGCAGATACACTGCCCCTCATTAACTCCAGGCCACAGATCCTGGAAATTAGCTCAAGGATGCTGCATGCTGCCTCACCTATTTCTCCAAGAAGCTTTTTTGGCAATCCCAAAGCCTATGGATGATGATTCCAGTTTGATTGTAGATCTTGAACTAGAGGTCTAAGGAAGCTTTGATAACCTAACCCTTTTACACAAGGTAATGAGAGTACTTTTCCATTTCTCTGGGAGGCAAGCAGCTAATTTCCTAATGAGTTTGATCAGCACATGGAGTTTTGAAACAACACACTGCACTGACTTCTTCTGTAAGAACTTCTCAAAGCTGTGAGGAAAGTTATGAGCCTACACTTCGCACTATGAGCCCCTCTGCTCCCTATCCAGCTGATGAAAGTGGACGTGGCCTAAATCCACCAGCCAATTTGTTTTGGATCCATTTGTCCTCTTCACCTACAGAGAAAAATCTGCTCTAAAGACACTGTTTTCAAATTCAAGTTTACTCCTTCCACGCTACCTTTTCCCTCGAAACCATTTTGCTTTGAAGTGGATACAATTGATAGGAAGTCCCCTTTGGCACCTGTCCATCCAGGTGCGTTCACTAATGTGAGTCCTGCATGAATGAGCATACCAGATGGGCTCCCACACTCCCACCTGTCCCATGTGGACCAACAGGGGTCCAGATTTCCCGATCAACTCTGTGCTCCCCTCCACCTCCTCCAGCATCTCCAACCCAAATGCAACCTGTTTATCCATCCATTAGGCAAATGGTTTCCTGACAATGGACTCTGATCCACTAATAGATGATGAGTTTTTCAGAACACTGAATAGGAACAGAAGCATAGAAACAGAAACCAGAATGCGGTACACAAGAGAGTACATATTGTTTCATGAAACTGGTTTCAGACTCACACATACTTACTTCTGTCCTGGGTCACAGTGCAAAACCCATTCTGTACTGTGTTGTAATCCAAAAACGTTTGAAACACTGCTATAGACAAGCCTTTGTCCCTCTAGTCAGACACGGGGCGCCCCCCCCCACCCCTTGCTATCGGTCCCACTGCTCAGCAAAACTCTCTTCCTCATGCTGGCTCAAGCTCTGAACTGACTTCCAGCTGTCTTCTTTACCCGCTGTTTTCACAAACCTTGGCCTTTTACAATGATTCACAAGCTCCTTCTCATGTAGCCACAGGATTGCCTTCTCCTTGAACAGACCAATGTTCTGAGAAAAAAACAAAAAATCCTTTGCTATTCCTGCCTTCTTTTCAGGTCTGGGATCTGCTTGCAGAACATCCAACTGTCTCCCTATGAATAACAAACCTCAGAGCAGTAGGACTCCATTTCTTTGTGTGCTACCTTTCATCTCCAACAAGAAAAAACCACCACCAAAGTCACTCTCACAATACCTCAGATTTTCTTGCAAAATGAACCTTGCTTTCCTGATGTAATGCATTCTCTGGTGTCATACGTTCAGTGCCTGATAGCAATGGCAGGTGAATATAGCTCATCTCGAGTGGTGAGTTAAAGTCTGGTTCCCATCCTTGAGAACAGATGGTTACTCCACCTCCATATTGCTATCTTCTTCCACTCACAAGACAAATGGAAGGAGGGAGAGCACAGCAAGGTGGCTCCACGCGTGTGGTGGCATCCTTTCCTCTCTCAAGGACGAGAGCACAAGCTGTCCGGCACAGTTCCACCACCCCCTCCTGCCCTCCCTTGTCCAACCGCCCACAATTCTCGCCCAGACAATTAATTCATTATCTTCCTCCACAGAAAAAACTAGTTTGCTGTAGCTTCCTGTACACTGTTCAGTTTACTTTTTTCTGCCAAAACGACTACCCTACTTTTTAACCTTCCAAGAGATATCAAAGCTAAAAGGAGCCTTAATGTGTAGGATATGGGACACTGATCTGAGAAGAAGGGGGTGGGGAGACATGGAGGTCTGAAGTTTTCTGCTCAGTTTCTTCTCAGACTTGGAAGGCCAGCTTGGAGGGAGAAACATAAGAGCTGGGTGGGCCTCTTTTAGAGCACCAGGGGAGGGGAGGGCTGCATTAGACTCAGAATGGCAAGAAACACTCTCTGAGGGTAAGGGAGAGAAGGAGAGGTCACACCTAGGGCACATTCTAGAATTTGCCTGGAAGCTCCACTACTCCCTTTCTGTAGCCCGACTCCTTTCCCACTTCCCAGTCGGGATTCCAGGGCCCCTTTACTACCTCTCTGGTTGCTGGGATGGCCCTCCATCCCCTCCCAAGTCGCCACTTCCTCCTCCCAACTCCGTTGCTGGGAATGCTCTCAACCAGTGTAGCTCGCAGTTACGTTTCTGATAGCTCCCTGCTCCCAAGGCCTCCGTCTCCCTTGGTAATCAAATCAACCTCTCTCCATGGAGGTTTCAAAAAAGCAAGGAAAAGATAAGCCATACCCCCAGGGTCTTTGAGAAGACCCAGCTTCTTTGGGTTACCTTCAGCTTCTTGACCTT
>NW_024412388.1:81473378-81554433 GCF_014898765.1 Herpailurus yagouaroundi | reverse complement strand
CGGGGGCGGGAAGCCGCGGCGCCCCTGCCCGGGGACTGCGCTCGGCGGCGCGGGGGAGCCGCGGGGCAAAGCGAGCCCGCCCTTTTCCCCGAACCCCCTCCAAACAGCGTCACCTGTGCCGGGTCCCGGGGCGACTAGCGCGCGGGCGGCGGCTGCACCGGGCCGGGGAGGGCGGCGGGTGGTCACGGGCGCCTGGTCAGCCGGCCCGGCCCGAGGGCTGGCGCCGGCCAGAGCCACCCCTCGAGATGCTCGGCGGGAGCCAGGGGAGCCGCGGGCCCCGGGCCGCTTGGAGGAGCAGTCACACGGAGGCTACAGCTACCGCCGCGGCCGCCGCGCCCGCCCGGACTGCGGGCTCGGGTTACCGCAGAGCGGCTTCTTAAAGGGGCCGCGGCGGCTCCAGCTCCCGCTCCGGCTCGTGGCGGCTCCGACCAGCGGCCAAAGGGGGCGGGGCCCCGAGGCCAGCTGTGGGGCCGACCTTCGGGAGCTGGGACTTGGGTCCCGGAAAGGGCTCGGAAACGGGAACACCCAAGGCGGGCTGCGGTGGGATCGTGCAAAAACCCACCTCGCTAGGGACAGGGCGTGCGGTGCCTCGGTTTCCCAAAACAAGTAGCGAAACTAGCAAGTGACGAGAACTGTCTCAGTCCGCATCCGCAGCGGTCAGTATCCGGGCTCGCCACGTAACCCAAATTCTTTTCAGATTATCAATTTATATTGTATTTATAACAGAAAGGAGATGGAAGAGTAACTGCTGATTTTTCATGCCACGTCTGACTTGGCCAAATCCGAGTCAGCCCTATTCTTGCTTGGGGCTGCAGGTGCACTCCAAACTGGGTAGGGGGCGTGTGGAAGAGGCACGTTCTCTCGAAGCAGCCCCCTCCGGAGTCCCTGAAAAACCCTAGAGAGTGCACTAGCAAGGCGCCTACACCCAACACCTGGAGCCCCTCTGCTGTCAGGGTGGGGAAGTAGGATTTGATTTTTGGTGCTGGTAGAGAATTCCAAGTTGTCCAGCGCATAAAGTTTTCCATTCAATAGTAGCTCTTCTGACCTACTAAATAGAGCCTCAAAAACCTTCAAATGTTCTGGATCAACAGGATGGAATTGTTTTGAATAAAACAAAACAATGAAGAAGTACATTTAGGCTGTTATAGTTTGTGAAAAGTGATCACAAATATTTTCTCAGAGATGAGTTCTAATGTTAATTAGTAAGCACCTCTATTAATAATGTAGAGCAGTTATTTGTAAGAAATGCCTATCAAGGGGCGCCTGGGTGGCTCAGTCGGTTGAGCCGCCGACCTCGGCTCAGGTCATGATCTCGTGGTCCGTGAGTTCGAGCCCCGTATGGGGCTCTGTGCTGACAGCTCAGAGCCTGGAGCCTGCTTCGGATTCTGTGTCTCCCTCTCTCTGACCCTCCCCCGTTCATGCTGTCTCTCTCTGTCTCAAGAAAAAATAACCGTTAAAAAAAATTAAAAAGAAAAAAAGAAAAGAAATGCCTATCAATAGAGCTAATATGTTTTGCCTAATATTTACATGCACACAAATACATGTTAGCTAACTGAACTTCACTGAGGCTCAATTTCTCCATCTATAAAATGGCGATAATAATTCACAGTTACCTATGGAGACCCAGTCTTGGCTAAAGTACCTCAGACTAACCTAGAAAGACAAAACCTATTCTACCCTATAGGGACAGGAACCTGCTTGCAGTCAAGCAGGGAGGAAGATCCTGTAGGCCTCCAAGTGCATTTCTCCATTCTCTCCCCAAGACTCTAGGGACATACCAGGGCACCAGTGCCATTTGACCACAACCTGCCCCATCATATTTATTTCACACAGTTCTTGACAACTTTGGTTTGCCCCATATCTGCGTGGGCAGGATAGTTGTGTGTACACTTCTGTGGGGTCAGCCCTAAGTGTATAGACTGCACGTGTCATCTCAGGACTCTGCCTCAAGATACTTCCTCCAGATCCTCCCCTGTGCCTGTCTCGTGTCTGATAGTTGCTTTTTTTTCCCTGATAAATGCACCATCATTATCTTTAATATGCATATTTTCTAACACCCACAGCAGCAGCCAAAGCCAAGTAAACGCACAGAAATCCACTCTATGTCCCACTATATTCCTTCATGTTAGGCCTCTGCAAATGCACCATCAAATCTGCAGGATTATTGTGAGATTATACAGAGCATGTAAGTGAATACATCAAGGACAAGGCCTGAGATAAGGAAAGGAATTCAGTAAATATTAGGTGAATTTTGAAATTTTAAACTAGTCAAAACTCAAAATGACCTTAGGAGGTAGAAAAATGTATCAACTGCATATTTTTCATGAAAACGGTAATGCAGCTTAATTTCTTTAAAAATAGTCATTTCATTATTCCCATTTAAGTCTTTAATCATTCTTAACTTTGTTTTCCCAATATTTCCATGGAAAGTGGAAGTTTGTCTGCTTGTTAACTGTGAACTATCAAAGCTGAGCAGTACTTTTCGTACTTTTGTTCATTGAAACAGAGAAATGAAATTCAGAGAGATGAAATTTATCTTTGCTTAAAAATAGAGGAAAATACAAAAATTCTTGAGGCAAATTTTTCTGATAAAATGTTTTTTCATAGTCTCTAGACAAGAGATATGGTTTATTACACCTGTTCCTCTCTATGTATCTTTTCTGTATTTGTTTTTTTAATTTGTTTTTTTAATTCCAATATGATTAACATAAAGTGTTATATTAGTTTCAGGTGAGCAATATAGTGATTCAACAATTCTATAATTTTTTTTTTAATTTTTTTTCAACGTTTATTTATTTTTGCGACAGAGAGAGACAGAGCATGAATGGGGGAGGGGCAGAGAGAGAGGGAGACACAGAATCGGAAACAGGCTCCAGGCTCTGAGCCATCAGCCCAGAGCCTGACGCGGGGCTCGAACTCACGGACCGCGAGATCGTGACCTGGCTGAAGTCGGACGCTTAACCGACTGTGCCACCCAGGCGCCCCAACAATTCTATAATTTTATACATTACTCAGTCCTCATCATAAGTGTACATTTAATCCCCCTCACCTATTTCACCCATCCTCACACACGTGTATATACACACACAATATCTACTTTATCCATTCACCTGTCAGACACTTGGGCCGTTTCCATAATTTGGCTATTGTAAATGATGCTGAAATAAGCATACGGATGCATATATCTTTTCAAATTAGTGTTTTTTGGGATTCTTTGGGTAGATACTCACTAGTGGAGTTACTGGATCATATGGTAATTCTACTTTTGATTTTCAGACAAAACTCCATACTGTTTTCCACAGCGACTGTTTTTCATACATACTGTTTTCCACAGTTTGCATTCCCACCAACAGAGCACGAGGGGTCCTTTTTCTCCATGTCCTTGCCAACACTTACTGTTTTTTGTGGTTTTGATTTTAACCATTCTGACAGGAGCGAGGAAATATCTCGTAGTTTTGATTTGCATTTCCCTGATGAGTGATGTTGTGCATCTTTGAACACGTCTGTTGGCCATCTATCTGTATGTCTTCTTTGGAGAAATGTCTGTTCATATCTTCTGCCCATTTAAAAATTGGATTATTTGTTTTTTTGGTGTTGAGTTGTATATGTTCTTTATATATTTTGGATACTAACCCTTTATCAGGAATGTCATTTGCAAGTATTTTCTCCCATTCAGTGGGTTGCCTTTTAGTTTTGTTGACTGACTGCTTCCTTTGCCGTGCAGAAGTTTTTTGTTTGTTTTTGTTTTTGTTTTATGTAGTCCCAATAGTTTTTTGTGTTTTTTTTTGTTGTTTTTTTTTTTTTGCTTTTTCTCCCCTTGCCTTAGAAGACCTATCTAGAGGGGCACCTGGGTGGCTCAGTTGGTTAAAAGCCCAACTCTTGATTTCTGTTCAGGTCAAGATCTCACATTTCTGAGATCGACTCTTGTGTCAGGCTCCATGATGGGTGTGGAGCCTGCTTAAGATTCTCTCTCTCTCCTTTTGCCCCTCTCTGCCCTACAGGCACACAGGTGCTCTCTCAAAAAAAAAAAAAAAAAAAAAAAAAGAAGAAGAAGATGACGACGACATATCTAGAAAAATGTTGCTAGGGCTGACATCAAAGAAATTACTGCCTGTGCTCTCTTCTAGGATTTTTATGGTTTCAGGTCTCACATTCAGCTCTTTAATCCATTTTGAGTTTATTTTTGTGTATGCTGTAAGAAAGTGGTCCAATTTCATTCTTTTGCAAGTTGCTGTCCAGTTTTCCCAGAACTACTTGTTGAAGACAAATTTTCCTGATGAATTTGTTTCCAAAAATTCCTAACCTACTAAATAGAAACAATTATTTAGCAAACTGAGACCAAAAGCTGCTTCTCTCTAAAATAATAAGATAATTAAAGTAAAAATATTTTGTAAGACTGCTGCAATATCCACTCTGCTCTGTTAGTGAGGATATAACCAAAATAACACCAAGCATTTGATCAGAAAGATTGATTTAGTCAAAAATTGATAACCGGTACTACTTTTTATAATTATTATTGGTAGTTTTAATTATAAAAAATTGTGAGGGTTTTTTTTTTGAGTATTTAAAAGTCCTTTCATTTGTTTTTCCGAATTTTTGAAGAAAAAATTATTTCAGGATATAATGGTTATCTCTGGGTGGGTGAGATCTTTACGTATTTTGTGTACTTTTTGCTTATCTTCTTTGATTTCTTTCCTATACGTATGCAGTAATTTGTGTGTATTTTTATTTTTAATGAAAGTAATACATATAAGTGAAAATTCAAATAGTTCAGAAAGGCTTATAGCAAAAACACCAAGTCACATCAATCCCCTGCCCAACTTTCCCCCACATAGCATCACCCCACGTTTCACATGACCCTGCTAGGTGTTCATTTCCTAAATGATATGCTTATGCCAATGTTTTCTGACTCTCAGTGTTAGACATTATTCATTGACTTCTTGCAATGGTATTGAGGATTTAGCTCTTTTCCACATACCACCACCACCACTTTGCCTCCACCCTTCCTTCTCACACAGCTACATCACAACTTTTATTCAAATCAATAATTTGTGTTTATATCATCCTGTCAGTGTAAATACAGTCCATTGCTGAATCAAGTAAGGTGCCATGATAATGCTTCTCTTGACAATCTCCTGTTCTCCCTGGAGTTAATAACTGCCCAGCTTTTTCACCTTTTTTTAATGTATCTAACCCAAATTTTATTCAGATTCTTCAACATATCTATCAAATGCCCATCAATAATATCTTCCAAGCCCAAACATTGGAAGTTCACTCTCTGATTTAAGCTAAAGCAGATTTTGGTAGTTGACTAAGATGGTGTGCTGGAAGGTAAATTTTTTAGAGTGCTAGCATATCTGAAAATGTCTATATTCTAGTCTCATCCTTGATTGATAATTTGGATAGGTTGAAGATCATGTTCCCTCAGCATTTTAAAAGCACCGTTTCACCATCTTTTACTTCCTGTGGTTGCCAGGGAAATACATGCCTAGTGCCTTTCCAGTTCCCCTTCCTCTGTATCTGGCCTGTTTTTCTTTCTAGAATCTTCCTACTATCTTTATACTCTCAAATTTCACAACGATGTACCTTAGAATGGGTCTTTTTTCTTTGATTGTGCTAGACCCTCAGGGGTGCTTTGAATCTTATCTGCAAATTTTTTTCTTTTATTATTTCTTCACTAATTTCCTCATGTTGTATTTTCTCTCTTTGTGAACTGTTGTGAGCAGGATGTTGGGACTTCTTTATTATTCTCTAGACTTGTTGTCCTTTTATTCCACTGATGATCTCTGCATCTTTCATTTTCTATTCTTTATTGTCTAAGATAGAGGTTCTCAATTGGGGCAAGGGCAGGGGGTGTTGATTCATTGCCATTTGGCAATGTCTGGTGATACTTTTGGTTGGCATGCATGGGCATCTAGTGAGTAGAGGCCAGGGAGGCTGCTAACCACGTTACAATGCACAGGACAGCCTCCCACAACAAAGAATTCCCAATCACAAACGTCTGTCATGCCGAGATTGAGAAATCCTGGACCAGGAGAATTACTTCCAACCTTCTACTGAAGTTTCCATTTCAAACATCTTTTTCTTTCCCATTCTCCAATCAGTCCTTTTGTTATGGGAACTGTCCATCAAAAGATAAACTCCTTTCTCCCAGAAAAGAAACTTCCTACTTCATGGAGGGACTTTGGTGGTAGTACAGTCAGTGTGAAGTGCATGAATGCAGGATGGCTGAAGGAGGGGGAGAAGGGACCCAGTGGTGTCCAAGAACTTCGTAAAGAACTTGCGGGCAATTCTCCTTCTTCAGGTCTGAGCCTCACTCCTGCTTTCCATGCCTCACCTCTGCCTTTGTGGTACACTGATGGCCAAGTGCTAAGTCTCTTTGAAGCACTTTGGTTAAACCCCTCTTCCACTTTGTCAAGTCAATTATCTCTACTCCATCCAACTTCTGGAATTTATTGAAATCTTTCATCTATTGTAGACTTTTCGCCTCTTTTCTTTTTCCTTGTGGATTGTATCCTGTTAACCCCTTTCTATACTATCATTTTAGTACCACTTTGCAAAGAATAAGGATAAACAAAAAAAAATTTTTTTAATAACAGAAAGGGATACAGAACAGAAAAAGGGAAAAACACAAATCTATTTTTCTTAACTGTTTTTCTTAACTTGTTTTTAATTGTTCTAAAATATTTTCATGAACTTTTAAAAATTTTTACAAATTTTTCAAATTAGTTGAAATTGATGTTACCAATCACCAGTTTATATTCATAACTTTTTTCCATTTTATAAACTTATTTATTCTTCTTTTCCTTTCTTTTTTATTGAAGCATAGTTGACAAACAATGTTACATTAGTTTTAGATAGACAACATAGTGATTCAACAACTTTATACATTATGCTATGCTCATCATAAGTGTGTTGCCATCTGTCACCATGCAATACTATTACAGCACCATTGATTATATTCTCTAAGCTATACCTTTCATTGCCATGACTTATTCATTCCACAAGTGGAAGTCTGTCCCTTTCACTCCATTTCACTCATTTTAAACATCACCCATCCTCCTCCCCTCTGGCAACCATCAGTTTGTTCTCTGTTTATAGATGTTTTTGCTTTGTTTGTTGTGATTTTTAGATTTCACATGTAAGTAAAATCATATAGGTTTTGTCTTTCTCTGTCTGACTTATTTCACTCTGCATAATACACTCTAGTTCCATCCATGTTGTCGCAAATGGCAAAATCTCATTCTTTTTTATGGCTAAGTAATATTCCACATCTTATTTATCCATTCATCCATTAATGGACACTAAGGTTGCATCCATATTTTGGCTACTATAAATAATGCTACAACAATATATTTATAACTTTTAGACTAGTTTGTTGAATATCCTCCCAGGTACTTTTCCATGCATATTTGTGTATACTTTGATTTTTTTAAACAAAAAGGACTAACACATACATATTATTTTGTAATTTTTCAGACTATCCCATTCACCAGATGCACCATAATGTGCAATCCCTTACTGCTAGACATTTATGGACCTTACTGTTGGACCAAACTGTCAGTTTTCCAGGAAGAGCAAAATAGCAATGTCTGACTAGCAATTAATTCTAAGATTCAAAGTCAGTTTAGATTAGATGGAGAAAGACTGGAGGGTTCCTGCTTAGGTAGAGGAGGACAAGGGGATACCCACTCTCCCACTGATAATACAGTGATAATTGAAGTATCAGTCAAGGTAGTGAAAGAGAAATTGGGAACTATTGGGAAAAAAATTACAAAGTTGTCATTATTTGTGAATTATATGATTATATACCTAGGAGACCCAAGAAAATCAACTGAGAAAATATATAAACAACAGAAAATTAAGTATGGAAGCAGGATATAAAATTTATGAAAGTCTATGATATATATGTGTGTGTACATATAAATATATATATGCACATGTGTATATTTGTACACATACACCTACACAATATCCCCTTACAAAATAAAAGAAAGAAAAGACTCCACTTACAATTATAGCAAAAATGTAAAGTTCCTAGGAATAAACTTAACAGGGAATATGCAAAGCTTATATAAGGAAAACTTTAAAACACTCCTGCAGGAAACAAAAGTAGACTGAATAAATGAAAAGACAGACCATGTTCTTAGATAGGAAAAGTTCATGTGTGTCAAGTCTCCCTTAATTTTAATTTTTAAATGTATTGCGATCTCAATGAAAATACCAAGAGGCTATTTTTTTAGAATAGGACCAGCTGATTCTGAAGCTCATATGAAAAAGTAAACAAGCAAGAATGACCAGCAAAACACGTTTGAAAAGGAATAGCCGATACTACAAAACCTCAAAAATGAAAAATTAGGGATTATCATAGGAATAGACTAACGGAATTGAATAGAAAACCCAGAAATAGACCCAAATAAGTGGCATCTCAAATCAGTGAGATAAGAAGGACTTTTTAATAAATGTGTATTATCTGGAAAAAATGAAGTTAAAACTATATCTCACATTGTATGAGACAAATTCCAAATGGGTCAAATATGTAAAGTATGAACACTCAAATGTACTTTAAGAAAATATGAGTGAGTTCTCTTCTTACCTTGGAATGGGAAGGTCTTTCTAACTAGGACTTAAAATCTAGAAGCCATAAATATTAATAAATCTAACTAATTAAGAATCAAAAACCAGTGGCGCCTGGGTGGCTTACTTGGTTAAGTGTCCAACTTTGGCTCAGGTCATGATCTTGCAGTTTGTGGGTTGGAGCCCTGTGTCAGGCTCTATGCTCACAGTTCAGAGCCTAGAGTCTGCTTCAGATTCTGTTTCTACCTTTCTCTCTGCCCCACCGCTGACTGCGCTCTGTCTTTCTCTCAAAAATAAATAAACATTAAAAAAAAAAGAATCAAAAACCACTATGAGGTTAAAAAAAAAAAAACAATAATAACATATGCAAAGTCGAAATACAAATTACAAACCAAGAAAAAAAATTTTGATACTCAAATCACAGATAAAGAAGGCCTCCCTCCTTAACATATATAACAGGCTTCTAGAAATCAAGAAGAAAAAGACCTGTCACTCCAAAGAAAAATAAAGGGCATTAACAGACAGGTGACAGAAAAAGAAATACAAAAATGACCTGTACACATTATAAGTGGCCCTCATTCATAAAAGACATACAAATTAAAATTAACCGACTTCATCCCAGAAATAGATTGTTATTCTACTTTCCCACTACTCTGACTCTGGAGCATTTACTTCTCACTATGTTCTCTTCTGATTGGCTCTATCATCGTTTTAGGAAAAAGTGGGAAATTTATGAAGCTATATCTTTAAAAAAATTTTTTTTTAACATTTGTTCATTTTTGAGAGACAGAGAGAGACAGAACGTGAGTGGGGGAGGGGCAGAGAGAGAGGGAGACAGAATCCAAAGCAGGCTCCAGGCTCTGAGCTGTCAGCACAGAGCCCGACATGGGGCTCGAACCTACGAACTGCGAGATCATGATCTGAGCCAGAGTCGGACACCTAACTGACTGAGCCATCCAGATGCCCCCCACCTTTTTTTTTTTTAAATTCTAGATCCCAAACACCTCTAAGAAGGCAGATAGGATTTAACTGGGTAAGAGTAGAGTATTATTGTTTATCAACATATTAAAATTCATGCTTAATGTTTTAAAGCATGAAAAACCCATATACCATATGATAGAAGTCAGAATCTATTCCCTATCCTATTCTATGAACAAAATGTTCTTTAAAAATAAAGTTGATAGTTGAATTATTCCTAAGTAGTTTTCACAGACCTTACAGCTAAATGCAATTTTAGAATTTAGAAATATTCCTTAGTATAAACATCTGCCCCACCACATCCACTCATAAGCATATTAAATTCCAAATCAAATCTTTGTAGTCATATAAATCTACTACTTCACTGGTTATATGTTTACTTGCACTATTTATATGAACTATCCTAAAAATAACTGGAAAGAGAAAAAACAGTATTTATTTAATATACATATTCTCTCCCTTACATGTCCCAATCAAATTGATTTCCCAGTGTCATTATAACAAATGCTCATGTAATATACTATTACTATAATAAACCCACGCCCATACATCTAAATCGTGGTCATCACCAACATATGTTCCTGTTCTAGACACTCTACATGAAAAGTTATAATTATTATTTACATAGAAAATGTATATGCTGCATTCAGCTCTCCCACTTAATCTTGAGGTCTGCATTCTTTGCATTTTGGTAAAAAAAATCTTTTGCCCTCCAGCGAGTAAATGTTTTGCCATCTCTTTTCAAAATCCTTTTGTTATACTTTGCAATATACTAAGAAATTTTTCTTACTTCAAAAAGAAGCCAATATGGTTTTAATTAAAAAGAAATCACCTTGTGGGAATTTATTTTCCACAAGGAAAGGTATGATTCTAGTCGCAGATTTTAAAATTCACATTGCTACAAAATATGAGGTAAAAAAAGGTTTTTGAAAGATGGTTACAATGAAATATTTTCAATCTTTCTCAGATATGTTTCATAACAACACATGGAGTATCCCAAAATGCTTACATAATGTTTAATAACCAAAATGTAGGAAGAAATTGATTGTGGGGTACGGGAAAGGTTAATTATTAGTAGTAACTATGCATAATGCATTAGAAACTATAATATCAATAATGAAAAGACCATCAGGATATTTAACTTAATCACTGAATTCTTCCCCTAAAATATAAATCAAACATTTCACAAAAAATATTATGTACACCAAATTGAAACAAAATGTCCAAATTTTTTGAAGCATAGAAATTATTTCTTTTGATGTAAATATGAAACTCATTTTTCCCCTAAATAGTTACAGACACAAGTTAAAGCCTCCGGGATTTGGACCTTTGGAACACTATCTTCAGTGGTTCTCAATCTCTCTGCAAGGCTACATGATCCACCAACCACGGAGTCACCTCTGACTCCCTACTGCCCCACAGAAGCATCCCCTGTGTGCCTCAGAGCCACCATCACCAAACTACTCTCCTTGGCTCCAGCCTTCTTTGTACAACTTCTAATTCACCTCTGTTATCATCAGTAGGAAAATAATAAATATTTTCTGAATTTATAAATAAATTAGATCATATATTCCTCCAAAGTCCAGCTGAGTTCTGGACAAGTGCCCCATTATCAAGGCCCATCGCTGAAGGAAAAGGCAACATTATGGTCCATCAGAGTCCAAAGCACAATTGAGAGTCTCACAACTGTGTTCTGGGAGATCAGTCACTAAAGACACCTGTATTTTAAGCTGCCTAAGGACAAAGTTTCTGTCTATACATCTTTGCACCTTATACTGCACCCTGCAAGCGGGGTGCTCTGCATGGATTCTCCCCTCACATCTTTTCCCCGCTTTTCCCAGCCTGCCAAGGAATTCTTTTGGGAATCCAAAATTCTACAGCTCAGGGAGAATCTTAACCATAATCTACACCCTACAGAGGAAAAGAGCAAAAGAATGACTTATTTCTCCTCCTTTTTTATCCTGAGCAATTAAAGTTAATAAAAGGCAATCAAGGGGCACCTGGCTGGCTCAGTCAGCTAAGCGTCTGAACTCTTAGTTTCCACTCAGGTCATGATCTCACAGTTTGTGAGTCTGAGCCCCGCGTGGGGCTCTGTGCTGATAGCGGGTAGCCTACTTGGGACTCTGTCTGCCTCTCTGCCTCCCTCTCTCTCTCTGCCTCTCCTCCGCTCTCTCTCTCTCTCTCTCTCTCAAAAAATAAAAAAAATTAAAAAAATTAAAAGATGAAAAAATCAAGTAATTTAAAGAACTACTTTGCCTTTTCTTTTAGAGCCCCTACAGAGGAACTGACCACTGGTTTGCACTGGAAGTCCTGTACCAGATGACATTTTAAAAACTATCAGGATGTGGCTTTTAACACAGTTTTATGCACACAGTATTCTACTAGGAGGGAAAGGGAAAATAGCCCCCCAATGTATCAATGTAGAGGTGAAAGGAATTCCATTTCAATTCACCCTGTCTTAACCCAAATTATTAATTCTTTCAACAAAGAATACACATTTTAAGAGCATCCTGGGAGACTTTTAAACAATTGTGTAAATTCTGATTGCTAGCCATGTAAGAAATTCTTAGAAATAAGTAACTATAACCAACAGTTAAAAACAACTATTTACCTTGAACATTTGTTATACTGATTTGGAAAGTGGAGGGGACAAATAGAGCTAAAGTTCAAAGCCACGTGTCTCCTAAACAATGGAGCCGCAGATGTGTGTTTGTTTTTTGTTTGTTTGTTTGTTTGTTTTTTGCAGATCTGCCCTTCTTTGGTTTGTAATGACCATTCCAACAAGAAAAACTAACTATTCTTTGAATTTGGAAATCAATATAAAAATACAGAGTTAACTCACTGACATACCTGTTATCACCTAATCATCCTGAACCCAGAATTCAGCCCTTCCTAGTTTCTGTAGAAGATTATCTCCAAGAATTTCAATATTTTTCCCCAACTTCACCTAACATTAGGGAGTTCCTGGAGAGTTGAATGCTCCCATCAGCTCTGTGTACTTCTCTCTTTTCTTCCCTCCGTGGGAATTGAAGGAGTATTTTCTGTCGCTTAAACTCCTTGGGAGCTTCACTGCTCGCTGAAAGTAGCTCTTCCAAACAAATGTAGCAGTAACCCCTAAAGTCAGTCCTGGGAAACACATTCTCTAGTGTGATCCCCCTTCTTTGCTCTCATTTCTTAATAAGCTCTTGCATACTCCTAGCCCTTGACCTTTTCATCTCCAAGCTTTGATGATTCCTTGCACCCAATACCACATGGGCCTTTCTGCTTAATTCTGAGCTCCAAAGTCTGCAATTAACCTTTTACTCAGTTCACCTCCACCCACTCCAGGAAATGGCTTCGTCCAATTTGGACCCGATCTCAGCTTGTATTTATCTTTGTCCTCTCTATTCTCCCAAACACTGAGGTATATCTGGTACCCACTCAACTTATACAATACCTAACACTCTCTTTCTTGAGCTCCAGATCTTTATTCCCAACATCCTACTACATAGTATGTTCTTTAAATGCAATAAAATAGATGACCTGGGGTCATCAGGCCTCTAATCATCAAACCTAAGAAACCTCAATTTTCCTAGACTCTCCCTACACACTCTCCTCCGCATCTAAGTAGACAACAAATTCTGTCAATTCTACTTGCTAATCACCTTCCGTATAATTACCTCCTCCACCCTTCCTCCATGACTTTCCAAATTTAGACCTGTATACCTTCTCAGACAACCTCTGAAGTCTCTCTGGCATCTTCCCTTTTTGAGCCTTTGTATATCAGGATAATAATTTCTATTCCCATGTTCTTCTAGTGCTTACCACTTCGTTTCACATACAACAAACCCTTAGTAAATATTCATTAGTTAGACATCAAATCCTTGTGATCTCACATCTTTCCATTCCTTGGCATTCAGAGATTGACTCTGTCTCTCCATCCTCATGTTTCTTCAGGATTCTTCTAACTTGCTGTTGATGATCTTACTCTTTCCCTTTCAGTCAGCTTTCTTTATTACCTATCAAATACATGAATGGCATGAAAGGCCTCCATTCCAGCTGGAACCTATCCTTTCCAGGCTTATGGTTCATATTCTCCCTCTCACATTCTTTACTCAGTCTAGCTAAATCCAGCCACTAGCCATTCCCCCAAAACACCATGCATTTTCCTGACTCCTTGCTTTGGTTCATGCTGTGTTCTGGAACACAGAAAGTCTTTTCTTCCCCCTCTTTCCCCACGAAAAGCATTCCTAGTTTAAGACCCTAACAGAATGCCACTTTCTTTACAAAACTTACAGATTCCTCCAGACAGAATCTCCCTCTTCCTCTTCTCTCCTTCTTTGAAACTTAATTTACAACTCACTTTGTACAGGCATTTTGTTTCTTCTACTAAAAAAAGTTGTTCAAAGAGTGTTTTTCAGGCCACCTGGAACAGAATAACTGGAACCTTGTTAAAAAAACGAAAACATAGGGGCGCCTGGGTGGCTCAGTCTGTTAAGCATCCGACTTCGGCTCAGGTCATGATCTCGCGGTCCGTGAGTTCGAGCCCTGCGTCGGGCTCTGTGCTGACAGCTCAGAGCCCGGAGCCTGTTTCAGATTCTGTGTCTCCCTCTCTCTCTGACCCTCCCCCGTTCATGCTGTGTCTCTCTCTGTCTCAAAAATAAATAAACGTTAAAAATAAAAAATTAAAAAAAAAAAAAACGAAAACAGAAATGCTACAGAAGCAGAGTCTCAGGAGGTCAAGGTAAGAGCTCTATAATCTAAGAGCAAAGTGCCCCAGGACAGTGTGTGGTGATCCCGGAGACTCAGAGTTGCAGAACTGAGCCTGGAAGTCAGTCAGACTGGGAGTTGTATTCCAGTTATGTCTCTGTCAAAAGATAATTTTCAGAAAAAGCTAAAACTATGACTCTGGTACAAAGAAAAAAAAAACGTTAAAGACTTCACTTAACTCATTCAATGAGGGAACCAGGCAGATGTTGTAACCTGGTCGAAACAGAATCCAAAAGAAACACACTTACAGGGCTATAAAATGGCTTGAACATGACAAAAGGCTACCATCAGATAATCCAGAAAGATGTGCAATAGCTCAAAGACAGTGAATCAGGTGGGTCTAGAAAATGTCCTCTGGGCAATGCAGTTCTCTACTGAAACATAAAATTTTTTCTACACCTCTTGCTAGCTGTGTGACTTTGAGTATGTTACTTAACTTCTCTGAGCCTCAGTTGCTTTATCTATAAAATGGTAATAAGATTTCATAATTAAAAAAAAACCATTTTAATGGGGATAATACTAATATTGCTCTTGTGAGAATGAAATGAGTTAATGAGCACCAAGCGCCCAGGATGATGTCGAGCACGTGATACTCGAGAAACATTACATAGTGGTGCTAGGACTAGTGGTAGTCTTACCACTGACTCTAAGTTCCTTGAGATTCATCCTCATTTATTAATGGCTGTATTCAGTCAGTCAGTCAACCAATGTGTGTGAAATACCTATTCATGCGAGGTTTGGGTGGATAATAAAATAGTCCTTGTCATCAAGAAGTCTGGGCTAGCAAAGGAGATGAGAACTTAGGCAAATGATTATAAGGGGATATAATGAGTGAAAATAAAGGTATGTGAGCACAATTGACAAAATGGCCAACCATGTGTGCAATGTACAGAATGCTCACAGAAAAGCATTATAAAGGGGAATTCGAGCTGAATATTAAAGGGTGAGCAGGAAATCACTAAGAAAGCGCAGTGTGCTCACAATTACTGTGCTAGATCATTATGCTTGTTAATCTTATTTAATTCACAGAAGAGCCATATAATAATAGCTGTATTATTCACTCTAACTGAATACTTACTTTGTGCCAGGTGCTGTTTTAAATAACCATCACTATCCTATTTTATGAAGAAAAAATCCTGAGGCTTAGAGAAATCAAGTAACTCTCCCAAGATGATACTGCCAGTGAGTGGCAAAGCCACAATGCATCCCAGATAACTCTTTACAAAGTGTAGGAAATATCATCTCAATTTACTAATAGAAGAATCAAAACCGAGAGAGATTATGAGATCTCCCAGAGAGACTGATCAGAAATTGTGTCCTTGGTTTTAAAGGCCAGGCAGATAGGAAGGAAACATACTGCAGAAACAAGGAGAACACGCAAAACCCTAGAAGCATGGAGGAGCTTAGCATGGTCCCAGGAACCAGAAATGTTTGGAACTCAACATGCATTTACGGAAACAGCAATAAAAGATAAGACCAGTCAAGTAGGCAACGACTGTGAGAAAACAAATTATGCCATACTAACTATTGCAGACTCTGCTCAGGAGGGTATGAAAGCAATGATTGTTTTTAAACAAGGGAATGGGTTCAAAGGTTTAGAAATTGGGGGCAAGGCAAATACTTATGAGACAGCAAAGACTAGTATTATTGAGATCAAGACTTTTGAAGTCAAACAACCTGCCACTTATCATGACCTAAGTAAGGCGAACCCCTTTGAGGAGAACCTCTCGTCATCTGTAAAATGAATATAATAATAGTGTCATCATGAGGCTTAAATGAAAGAAGGTAGGTAAGCATCTGCTACTGTACTTCAGATCTAATAGGCATTCACTACATGACGGTGGTGGTACTAACAGCTGTTTATTGCTACTTTTGTTGTGATACAAATACACAGAGACCTAGTTTAGGTTTTTTTGAAGGAAGAACATATTACAATACTCTTTTACCTGGGTTGTTTGATTTGTTCAGACACAGTAGATTGATTTATAGCAAAACAGCCTTATCCGAGAATCTTGGCCTCCTCTCTTATTTACAACCTCACCTTCCCCTAAGGTCTTATTCTTACACTACTCTTGCAGAAATGATCTTGGTTTCCCTACTTGGCTACCTGCCCTTCTCCTCCACCTTGGACTACTTCCTTTCTTGGCTATTCCAGCTGGACATATCACATTACACCTATTTGATCCAAACCTATCCTTAGTACCCTGGTTCTGAGCCACCTTGTTACTATGGTCAAGTTAAACCAATTTTCTCAACAGTTGGTCCTAGAAGTCTTCTCAGAGGAAAGCACCTAGATGAGTTATTGTGAGTAGATGGTATGATCAAGAGCTGGGTTTAGCAAGAGACAGGATCATAAGAGACCAAACTGTTCCACATCAGACACTCACTTAGGTATATGAAAGAAATAGTTAGAAAAGAGAAGAGAAAGAGAGAAAAGAGATGGAAGACAGAGTAACTTCACAGCACACCTAAAATATTTTTATAATATTTATAATAAAATAGTATATATTTTTATAACACTCTATCTTCTTTGCATTTTTTGACTCCTCTCATGTCTTCCAAATCTTCAGTAAACCTTCCATAATCCCTAAGCTCCCATCCCTCTCCACAAACACATACACCATGTGAGTGGGGGTGGAGGTGGGGTAAGTGAAGAAATGACGGGACCAAGGTCCACTCTAAAAGAGAAAAGGAGCAAAATGGAGACAGCAAACCCTGAACAGAGTCCATAACTGAACCCAATAGTAGGAGCAGGGCCCAAAGTAATGCTCAAATCATACATGTCTGGGAAATTGGCAAAACAATCAGCAGGTACTGTGCTCATTTAAGAGTTGTGTAATAGGGGCCTGAACCCATTTTAACGTGTTAAAAAACAAAACAGATGATCTTAGCCGATATCCGGGTCATGATTTCTTGAGAGTCATTCATGATTTGGTACAAACTCCATAGGTATGCCTTTCTGACTTTCCTACTGCCTTTCCCACAGCTGACCACCATTGTCCTACCCATGTCACTGTAACAGTCACCATGGGATCAGCAAACATTTTCTTGAAAGGGCAGGACAGTCAGAATAGAAGCAGCTAAAGACAGTATGTAAATGAATGGGTATGGTTGTGTTCCAATAAAACTTTATTTACAAAATCAGGTGGTGGACTTTCTATCCTGCTCCTTCTGTTCTCCACATTATAATCAGAGTACTCTTTCAAAATGTGATTCCTCTGCTTAAACACTTGATTGGCTTCCCATTGGTCTTAGGATACAGTCCAAATTCCTTAACAGGGTAAATAAATTTCACCTCATTATCTCCTCTCTAGCCATTTCTGGCTCTGAACTCAATTTTTCAGCACTATTGAACGGCTTTAAATCCCACAAAGTTCTGGTTATCTCTTCCTTCCATGCATTTGCATATGCTGTTCTTTGGCCTGGAATCCTCTTCTCTTCCCCCAATCCTCTGACTAGTTGATCCTTTCTCATCTAAATTTCAAGTTTCACATTAAGTCTAACTTCCTCCAGGAAGGTTTCCCTGATTCCTAAATTCTCACAAAGTGCTGAGATTGCTGGTTTCATTGTCTGATTCTCCTGCTAGTTTGAAGCTCTAGGAGGACAGGAAACTGGTTTGCCCCTCACCACTGTATTCCAAAGTACTCAATAAATAATTGGTGAATAAATGGATTCTTGACTGATGAGGAAAGAAAAGACAAGAACCAACCTAAAAATGAAGGGGGAGGGCCCTCAAACCCTCAAAGGCTAATTGGTGGAAGGCAAGCTGAGATTTGTTTGAATTGTTCCCTCTAATCCAAAATCAGCTTCTAGAGCACTTTACTTTCTATTGTAGCTTACTGAGAGGTTTGGGAAACATACACTACATTGTCCAGACTTTCTGATGCAGCAACCACAGTCCCGAACGGTTTCACTTCTGCCTTGGTCTCCAGATGTAATCTGTTCACCCTCTCTTTGGCACCTGATCTCTCACCTCACATCCTGTTTACATACAGCCTTGTATATAATGTACTTTATATTTGGTAATTACCCTCGCAGAGAGATCTTGGCCTGCCTTTCTGACCAATACTCAATTTCGGATATCACGTGGCAGGCATATTCTACAGGCCAGGCTCAGGGGCTTCCTCTATACGCCAGGCCTCACTTAATCACTTAGTCCTCCTAGCCTCACAATGGTATCAGAAATCTGCTCTTATTATTTCCACTTTACAGTTCACATAAAGTAAGACCTAAAGGGAGAGAATAACTTGCAAAAGAAACAGAACCAAAGGCAGAGCTGAGATGGAAGGGATGCAAGTCTGACTCCAGAGCTCGAGTTGCTACCCTCATACTACTTTGCAGTTCTTCTAGGACTGTGTCTGCTTACCTGTCTGTGTGCCCCAGAGGGCTTTGGTGGGGCTCCCACACAGTTCATCCTAAATCTCACAGACAGCGTGCAAACAAGGCAATCATAGAACACCACGGTCACTGTGCTAAGTGCTGTTTATGTAAGTGTTCCCTCATTTAACCTGCTCAGACCCTAAAATGAAAGATAAGGTTAGCCCTATTTTACAGATAAGGAAATAGAGGCACAAAGAGGTAAAATAGGTGTCCAAGGTCACACAATTAGTAATGGGAGGACCTAGGATTTACACTTGGACACTCTTGACTCCACAACCCACATTCCTAGGCAAGAAGAGAATACATAGGGAGATTAAAAGCACAAAGGATTCTTCAGGCCTCATAAGATGATGTGACAATATATGGGTGAGGGTGAATGATTCAGGCTTTACTCATCCCAGATAGGAGATTACAACCAAGGATTTCTTAGTTAGTTATTGCTGCCTAAACAATCACAAAATTTCATGGCTTAAAATAATAATCATTTATTAGCTAACACTTCTGTGGGTCAACAATCTGGGCCGGACTTGGCTGAGAAATTCTGCTGGTTTTGCCTGGGCTCACTCATAGTGACAGTCAGCTATGGCAGCTTAGCAGGAGCTTTGGTGGCCCAAGATGGTTTCTCTAGGGTCAAGGCCAGCTTCATGGGCATGCAACTTGTGCTGACTTTATTGTTCTGCTATTCCTGTCTTGAGATTCTCAATAATTATAGAATAAAGAGGCTACTGGGCCTTGCAAATTATGTCACCGGTCATGCTGGTGGTTCATGCTGGATGCCAGCTGGGCATCTTTTACCACATAGCCTCTCATTTTTTCACCTGATGATAGAAGCTTGCCAAGAGGGTGACAGCAAAGCTTGCAAGGCTTCTTACTCTAGACTCACAATTCCCACCTCCTTACTTTTGCTGCATTTTACTGACCAAAGCAAGTCACAAAGCAAGCCCAGATATTAGGAGGTGGAGATCCAGAATCTACTTCTTGATAGGAAGAACAGAAAAGTCACAGTGCAAGGGGGCATATATAGTGGGGGGATGAGTTTGTGACCATTAATTGCAATCTATCACAGAGCAGGTACATGTTTAAACAAAAATAATTTTAGTCTTGGCCATATTGTGATTATGATCTCTCCTGCGGTCAGTCCAGGCAAAGGTATCCTGGATACCTTTGGTACAGCTGACCCTTGAACAACATGGCGGTTAGGGGCACTGACCCCCATGCAGTCAAAAATCTGCACATAAATTTTGATTCTACAAAAATTGAACTACTAATAGCCTATTGTTGACTGGAAACCTTACTGATAACATAAACAGTTGATTAACACATTTTGTATGTTATACACATTGTATACTGTATTCTTACAATAAAGTAAGCTACAGAAAATAAAATGTCAAGAAAATTATAAGGAAAATATATTTACAGTCATGTACTGTAAAAAAAAAAAAAGTCACATATAAGTGGACCTGTACATGTTGTTAAGGGTTAACTGTAGTTGGATAATACAGATCTAGAACATAAAAGGGAATCCTGGCGTGACATACAGGTTTGGGAGTTGTCAACATGTAGGTGATAGGTTTCTGAATAAGCAAATCAGAATCCCCAGAAAGATTGCATTAATTAAGGCAAAGGTAAACAAAGAAGTTCACTTGATCCTTCAGACATTCAAATATCTGAGTGTACTCTTCTTCCCAAACTTCTTGACCTCTCTCTCTAAGAGAGACCATATGTGGCCCTATCCAGTTTCTGTAGCCAGCTCAAAGTGCAGTATCTCTGGGAAAAGTATAGCCTTCTCTGTTATGTGTAGATGTAGCTACATACAGTCCAACAATCTATAAACTAAAAAGAAGTTACTTGATTCCCACTCTTTTTTTTTTTTTTAATTTTTTTAATGTTTATTTATTTTTGAGACTGAGAGAGAGACAGAATGTGAGCAGGGCAGGGGCAGAGAGAGAGGGAGACACAGAATCCGAAGCAGGCTCCAGGCTCTGAGCTGTCAGCACAGAGCCCGATGCGGGGCTCAAACTCACTGACCATGAGATCATGACCTGAGCCGAAGTCGGATGCTTAACTGACCGGGCCACCCAGGCACCCCACTTGATTCCCACTCTTAACACAATATGCAGTGGTGAAGCAGGAATAGAATTAATTATAACAAAACTTCCATTTCAAAAAGGACAGAATGGGAACATGCAACAACCAGTAGTCCTTCATAGTTTTTTTTGCAGACAGAAATTCCTGCCCTGGCCATGGAAGGAGTTCCCTGATTAACCCACCTGGATGCATTTGGTTATGCCCACAGTGCCCCTGGGTTCAATACTCCGGGAGGTTCTCCCTTGCCTGTAATCCTCCAGGTTCAAAATTTCAGTGAATCTTGGAGAGTATGCTTTCCTGGAGATGGCTTGAGGACACAATGATTGGCTTTTGCACGTCAGATTTTGGGTTTCTTTGGCAATACAATTCCTGAAGATCTTAGGAGGCTTCCATGCTATTCATCTCCAATCTGTTACATGTGCCAGAAACTATACCCAAAGTTCTTTTCTGGACCGAGCTCTTAAACTTGCTTATTCTCTAGTTTCTATGCTTTATTTGTTCTTCTTTTCATTGTTTTAATGGTGGCTACTGTGAGGTAATCTTTAAAAAAATAAGTGAGGGTAACACCCCTAATCTGACCTTTGCTGCAAGGCTAGATTTCTTTGGCTAAGGGATCTTAACAGGTGGGCTTTAAGAAAGTCTCTAA
Organism: Herpailurus yagouaroundi; assembly: GCF_014898765.1. NCBI lineage: Eukaryota > Metazoa > Chordata > Mammalia > Carnivora > Felidae > Herpailurus > Herpailurus yagouaroundi. The sequence continues at coordinate 81,533,015 of NW_024412388.1, read as the reverse complement.
AAAACAGTCTTCTCCTGTTTGACTATAGAAATAATTGGATTTTCCAACCTTGTGAGGCCCCAATTTTCTATATGCTCTATTTCCTTCCATCTCTCTTTGAAAACCCATCATTTCCTATGTGAGCTCATTTCTTTCTTGAAAAACCTTCCTAAACTAACCAAGGAACAACAGTTACACATTTGTATTCTGGTTCTTTCCAAATGCTTCCTCTAAAATGCAGCCATATGAGAAACATGGTCAGTCTTCCAAATTGAGTAAGATTTTTACCAAATGTTTTGCAATGGCACTACAAGAATCACCAGTTTTCCAGCTTGTAAGATCTGTTTCTTCACTGACAATTCTCTGACCATTTAGGTAATACTATATGTTTTAAGATTTTGTTAGAGGTCCCCCATTTCCAGGTATCAGTTTTTGTATTAAAGGCTAAGTTGCTGTCACAGAAACCCCAGAAAGCAGTGAAAAATGAAAGTAAAGAAATGAAAAATGAAAATAATTTCTTCTCTTCTCACCTAATAGTTGGGCCTAGACTGAAAGGGCACTCTGTTCTGTGAGGTCATTCAGGACCCAGATTCCTTCTATCTTGTTGTTCCAGTCTCTCCTAGGATGTCTTCCTCATCTTGATGGGTGCAACTGGTCATAGACCCATCCATGGAGGAGACAGCAAACAATGCAAGGCAAGCCGCCTTCTTTCAAAAAGGTAAGGACAAAGTTGTACTCTCCACTTCTAGTTATAGTCCATTGGCAAGAACGTCCCCACAAAACCATACTTACTTGTAAAAGAGGACAAGAAGGAGTCTCTAGCTAAGCGAACATGCACCAGAAAGAAGAGATGTTATGGTGGCAGCCATTCATCTGCCACAGAAGAAGAAAGGATTCCCAAAGTTAAGAATCCTTAGAAATTCAAAGACCAAAATGTGGTAAGTAGGAATTTATGTCTTAGAAGGAAAGAGAACAGCAGCGTGAAAAAGAATAAAAGAAAGGGAAAATCCAGCTGGTGGCTACGCAAGTTTCCATTTTATTATTTCTAGTATCTTCCAAATATGTTTTTAAGTTTTTTTTTTTATTTTAAGGGAGGTAGATAAAAGAAAAACTAAAGAAGAATATCAAGATAGAACAATAGTGATGTGAGGAGAATCAGAAGAAAATATAGTAATGAAAGTCAATGGGAGGAAAAAAAAATGCAATTGCCTGAGAGAAGAGAAGAAAGGCTAGAAGAGGAAATGCTCTTCTGGACTCAAAAATCTAGAGGTTCCTGGTGAATCACTGTGGCAGAAGCTAGATTGCTGCGAAATACAGAATGAAAATGAACAAAGAAAAATGAGGCAGCAAACATGGACTTGTCTCTTTTAAAAACACTGAGTTTTTGGCAAAAAAAAAAAAAAGAAAAAAGAGAGAGAGAGAGAGATAAAATGGTAACTAGTTATGACTAGTTCCACTTACGTGTGGACTAAGATGAGAACCAGCCCCCAGGGACCAATTGGGGTATCGGGTTCTGGAGATGAGGGTGACCTCCAGTTCCAGCTGCCCAGCATATACATAATGTGTGCCCTGAACAGCTGGAAAGCAAAGTGCTCTGCATCTTAGGCTGGTAAAGTTTTCCCCAAGTTCAGAACTACTCTTGGATACAGTGGTTGAATCCCACAGTAATGGGGTCCTGGGGCCTCCAGAGACAGTGCCTCCATCTACTCCACTCTCAGTTGCCATGTCTGCATGAGATAGATGGCTTGTTCCCTGGACAATCAGGGATCTAAGCTCGCGTGGAAATGAAGGACCCAAAACATCTCAGCCACAGGTGGACTTTGGGCAAAACCCTTCCTTTTCAGAATATCAATTGTGGGGAGTGGAGGGGGGGCAATAAATCAATAGATATGAATGAACCAGAGGAATATGAATCAGCAATAGTAAAATATAAACATTAGGTACTTTTGTTTGGCAGACCAAACTAAAAATAACTCACTTCTACCCCAAACTCCCATAAGAGACCCAGAATCAACAAATTCTACATAAAGTTGCTGCTGTTTCTGCAAAGTGGAAGAGAAACTAGCAATCTCTTGTTCTTATACTATAAGGCCAAAATTATTAAAAAAAAAAAAAAAGAATATTTCATGAATAAAGGAGAAGAGTGTATTGTCTCTGAGGAAAAGAAGTGCTTCTTGTTGCAATGTGTGCTTACATTTCAGAAGACACAGAGATCACTTTGGTGGGAGACTAACCAACTATCGGAAGATTCACCTTCACCCTCAGTCATGAGACTTAAGCCCATTATCCTCTGGAGCCCCAAATGACTGAGTTAACAAGAAAAAAAAAAAAAAAAGAATGCTCATTCTGATAAAGTCTGAGGTATTGGGATATGGAAAAAGAAACCAAGAAATACAGCCTCCTTTGATGGAAACTGGTTGAATATTTCTGAAGGATGAGAGAGACCACCAGAATGAGAGACTTAGAAGAAAGAAATGTAAAAAAAAAAAATGGAGAGGAAGCATCTGAAAATCCCTTCCTTGGGTTGTTTGTCAAGTATTTTCAGAAAGTTATGGCATAGCCATACGGTGGCGGCTGCTAGGGAACACAGGCTAAGATAGGGCAAATCTGACATACCCCATTTATTTGAAAGTTTTATCAGAGAAAGGCTCTGTTTCTTTTTGTAGGAGCAAATCAGGTCTGCTCAAATTCAACCAAGCTCTTAGACACTCAGACACTCTTTGGGTCAGTACACCACAGAGGGATCCATTATGCATAGGACAGTGTCATTCTAGGGCAAGGCCTGTGTCAATCAATACCTATTTCTGTAGCATTGAGAGGGCCATGTTTCCTCCATATGCTGAGAGGAACCCTCCACATGCTAGGAGTCCACAGAATAGGCTTCCTGGCTACATGATGAGGATGACTGCCTCTCAAAAACTGAAATAAAACTGCTCTGTGCTCACCAGAAGGTTTCAGTTCCATGAAATAGCCCAATTGCACAGAAATAGACTGGGAGTGGAAAAACACTCTGGCAAAAGTGTAAAAGGTGTGGTTAAAGACTGGAGTGCCATTTTCATGTGGTTGGGCTGTGCCTGGCTGGTAGTTTCAAGGAGTTATGCTGAGCCAGACTGATTGAGGAAGGGTTTTATTGATTTTGCTTTTATTTTTTTAATGGGAGAGACTTGAGCTTTATAGGCTAAGGATAAAGACACAGTGAGTCAGTGGTTACATATTCAGGAAAGACAGGGCATAATTGATGGAGGACACTGACCATGAAAGGTTTTATTTAGTTTATAGCATTTGTTCAGAAAGGGAAATTTAAAGATTCTTTTAAATTTCCAAGTTAAGATGCAGTTATTCCACAGTTCCCAAGGTAAATACTAATTAAGTATTACAAAGTCGTAAGACTTTCTCAGGTTCATTTAAGTTGTCTTTTAACTTACTCCAAAACAAATACAACCAGCAAAGTCCCATGGGAGTACTAGTGTGGCGAAGGGAATCTTAAGTTTGGGAAACAGCTAAGTCATCTGAGATTTCTATCAAAAGCTGTTGTTGGTAAATTAACAAGCCTGTTTGTAACAAATTGAGAAGGGATTCCCAATGAAGAGGGTACCTAATGTTGAGGAAATATGAACAGGATATTAAATAAATCATGGAGACGCTGGGAACAAACAAGGTTAAAGGGCACAGCAAGAGCTATTTACCTGCTGTTGTAAAGTGTATTCACATATTATTTACACAACACTTCCAATAGAAAATAACACTAACCTTTAAGAAGCACATCTGTATATTTCATTCTTCTTATCCCCTTCTTCTAACGTAACATGTTTTCTGCATTAAGTCCCTTCCCTAGGTAACATCACCATACTCCTGAAGCCACTAGATGGCCACAGTATATCCACAGGAAATCAAATCAAAGCAGCAGCAGTGATGATTTACCGTGGTAAAGCCTCAACTTCCTCACCTACAAAATAGGGATAATAACAGTGCTTAAGTTCATAGGAGGTAATGAGGGGTAGTTGGGAAAGTACATAAATGCCTACAAAATGGTAGCCTGCATGTTTTATCATACATGTGAATTTCACACGTTGACCATGTTTTCTCTTCATAGAAAGTTAAGGAATAATGTATAGTCAGATAAGAGAGAAGATATAAATTTGTGTGTTTCTAACAAGGACAAAGAGCACTGCTGCAGCAAAAAAAGAATTTGGGAGGGGGGCGGTGCTGGGTGGCTCAGTCAGTTAAGCATCCGACTCTTGGTTTCAGCCTAGGTCATGATTTCATGGTGCATGAGTTCAAGACGGGACCTGAACTTTTTGGGCTCCCTCTCTCTGCCCCTCCCCCACTCATGCTCACACATGCACTCTCTCTTCCCTCTCTCAAATAGACATTGAAAAAAAGCATATGGCAATCAAGTTTCAGGGTCTGTAAATAAAGTTAAAAAAAAGAATTTGGGAAAGATATTGTAAAAAGGGCAGATATACAATGAAGAAGACAAGACAGACTTGATAGACGTGCCAGGCAGAGGCTTTGCGGGGAAGGAGGGTTTGGATGAGAAGAAAACTAATTCGCAAGATTTCAAAGACAAACAGTGTTTAGTACAGAAACAGAGTTGTTTCTGATTTTACTTATGGGTCTAAAACTGGAAATATGGTAACTGAAAGGAGATATTACTGCTGTGGTTGTCATTAATAAACAGTACGACATGGTGTGATACCACGATTGTCTGGAAATGTATTTTTAAATGAGATTTTAATGTCTAGTTAAAATTGGAAATGATAAGGCATTTTGTGTGTATAGGGCTAGGGCAAGGAATTTATAAAGATATCTGGAAAGATGTATCTGAGATAAGTGAACATAAGGTAAGGCAATAAAATTAGTGTGTCTAGTAATTTCACTGCAAATTTATCTTTTTTTTTAAATTTTTTTTTAACGTTTATTTATTTTTGAGACAGAAAGAGACAGAGCATAAACGGGGGAGGGTCAGAGAGAGAGGGAGACACAGAATCTGAAACAGGCTCCAGGCTCTGAGCAGTCAGCACAGAGCCCGACGTGGGGCTCGAACTCACGGACTGCGAGATCATGACCTGAGCCGAAGTCGGCCGCTTAACCGACTAAGCCACCCAGGCGCCCCCACTGCAAATTTATCTTAAAAAGGCACGAATCAAGAGTGATTATACACAGAGAGACAGACAGACAGATATATATCTATTTAACCTGCTATCATTTTGGAATGCAGTTGGACAAAAATCTAGAAAACAGAGAAGCAACTCTTTACTGGAATATGAAAGAGCCACTGAAAAAAAATTTTTTTTGGTAGGCTCTATGCCCGACATGGATCTTGAACTCACAACTCCTAGATCAAGAGTTCAGTTTCACCAACTGAATCTGCCAAGTACCCCTGAAAAAGCCACATTTTAAAAATCCTTTGCCTGCTATTTAGTTCTAATTTTATAAAGGAAAAGTTAGTCATAGTAAATAGCATTATATTTCTATCTTCCTTCCTTTGGTATATATAGCACAACAGCTGGTGTAAATATATGATGAATACTTTTAATGATACTGTAGAAGGGAAGAGTGTGAGGCTTTTGGAATTCTGACTGCCAATTCCTGGCTGTGTGACCCAGAGCGAATGATCTCTCTATACCTTAATGCCTTCATTTGTAAAATGGTATCATTATAATGCCTACCTTGTAGGGTTATTGTGAGAATTAGTTAATTCATGCTCCAAGTGCCTGCATACAGTAAGCATGCAATAAATGCCAATTACGTATTAACAATTGCCTTAGCCTTCAAGGGTTAGCATTCAAGGAATCCTAGCAAGTGGCTTTATCCAGGAAAGAGTGCAATGTAAACACATATTAGTATATCTCACAAGGACTTCGCTATAATGTAGATCATTTGGGTTGTACGGGGACAATTTCTATCACCTATCCTACCCAACCTTGCAGAACATCTTTAATGGTAAGGCATACTACCATCAGTCCTGGTGTTCACAGTTCTGTCTGTGGCCCACACTAAGAACTTCCTTCCAGCTTTACCCTACCATGTCACGGGCAAACATAATGCTGACCAAAGCGGTCTTTCTGGCTCTTGCAGAAGAGCTTCAGTCTTCTTTATCCCGCACTTTACTACCCTCATTAGGATCAAAGATTGTTGAACTCTGGTGGGAAGGGGCCTACCTGCCAGGGTCCCTAGTGGCCCATACTCCAAGCAGTCCATGAAAGCATTGGTTGGGTGGCTTTTCTCTAGGAGGCCCTGTCAAGAGGTGTGCAGTTCACATAGTCAGGCTCATTGTTAAGTCACTGCTTGGGTATTAACTCTTACTGCCTTACCACTGTACCCCCAGCAAGTTGCACATACTAGGTACTAGTAGAACTGAACTGAAATGAATTGAGAGCCTGCCCTCATCCCTATTTACTTCAATGCCCAGAAGCCTTCCAGATTAACCATTATCATCCTGATTCTTACCTCCACGGTTATTTGTAAATTCCCCCAATCTGAACCAACTCACATTCCTCACCACCCTTCAAACCCTTTCACCAAATTCTTTGAAACCTCCTAATCTGTAACCTGCAAACCCCTCCTACACCTTCAACTTCTTTCTGAATGACTTCTCCACTTCCCGGCAGAAGATGAAGACTTGCTCTCCCACATTTCCTCAATACGTCTCTCAAATAGAGGCCATTTGTTTCTCACACCTCCACAGAAGGCGGGGAAACTCAATTCACATCATTGCCTCCAAGCCACTGGTCTCCTTCCTTCAAAAGCTCTAGCTCCTCTGAAGTTCTTCTCATGCAGTTGTACTTCCCCAACAGGACAGAGATGGTACATTTGTATTAAGTTGAAGATGATTTAACAAAGGGACTATTTACAGAGGTGTGAATGAGGTAAAGAAAGCACGAGGAATAGTGCAGGGATTCAGGGCTGGTAACAGTGGAACTCTTACCACCCCTTGGCCTGAAGGAACAAGGAAAGGAAGATCTGGGGCCCAGAAGGAGAGAGGTGTGTAGAAGTCATGTTGAAGAGCAGAAATCTCCCATTCAGGGACACGGCCTCCCTGCATCAGATCTGCTGAGGCTCTCCATTGGCCAAACCCAACTAGAACCAGAGAGCAAGGAAAACTGTTGATTGAATCCATAGGTTTCAGCTCCCATGGCTCTGAGTGGGGTCGAGAAGCGTGAATCTTGAGGGACAAATGGAAGATAATCCAGCTTATACCCAAAGTTCTTTTTGGTTGCTCTCATCTTCCAAACTCTTACTTTTTTTTTTTTTTTTAATTTTTTTTTTTTCAACGTTTATTTATTTTTGGGACAGAGAGACAGAGCATGAACAGGGGAGGGGCAGAGAGAGAGGGAGACACAGAATCGGAAACAGGCTCCAGGCTCTGAGCCATCAGCCCAGAGCCCGACGTGGGGCTCGAACTCACGGACCGCGAGATCGTGACCTGGCTGAAGTTGGACGCTTAACCGACTGCGCCACCCAGGCGCCCCCAAACTCTTACTTTTTGAAGACTTGAGCTCATTATCGTCCTCTCCACCCCTTAGTGACTTGAGCATCCATGTGTGTGGCCCCCCATATCTTTTTCATCCATTTTTATAGTCATACCCTAAAAACTACTACCAATAATAACACAACAGTGACTTCAAGCATCCCACTCTCTGACCACCACCACTTGTCTCTACAGTTCACTGGCTCTAGTTCTTTCATTGCAATCTTCAACCTTCTTTTGGCCTCCAACCCCCTGACCTTACAGTCTGCCACTATTACTCCACTCTCCTACCTTTATTCTCCTGTCTTCACTTCCCACTACATGCAGAGAAAGTTCCATGGACCTCACCCCCTTGAGAAGAACCTTATCTTGCTAAAATATTCACCTGCCAAAAAATCTAACTTTGGTTAAAGCCAACAATCTGCCTTTTCCAGTAGGGGGAAAAAGACATAAAATTAGGCTGACTGGTTTCTCTCTAAATTTGTTATCACAAGCTTCAAATGGACATTCCAATCTGCCCAGAAATCCTACGCTGATCCTAATGAATATGCCAATTATTTTTCAAGACAATTATTTCATATCTTCTTTCTCCTCAAGCCTCTCATACTCTGTACTCCCATCTCAACACCCTCATCTATTTACCACCAATTCTATAAACCTCTCAGTACCTGCATTATGTCCCTGCAGGATATGACAAGGGTCCCTCCTTCTATCAAAGCCCAACCGCCTCCACTTGTGCTGTACATTCCAACACTTTCATCTTTTGAAGAATTTTGTTCCTATTCTCATTCTCTTTCTCTCCTGCATCAACTTTCCTCCACTGGATCATTTTATTTTTTTTTAATCTTTATTTATTTTTGAGAGAGACAGAGACAGAGTGTAAGTGGGGGAGGAACAGAGAGAGAGGGAGACACAGAATCAGCAGCAGGCTCCAGGCTGTCAGCACAGAGCCCAACTCAGGGCTCGAACTCACTCGAACTGTGAGATCATGACCTGAGCCGAAGTCGGATGCTTAACCTACTGAGCCACCCAGGCGCCCTTCCACTGGATCATTTTAAAAAGCAAATGAGGGGGCGCCTGGGTGGCGCAGTCGGTTGAGCGTCCGACTTCAGCGCGGTCACGATCTCGCGTTCCGTGAGTTCGAGCCCCGCGTCGGGCTCTGGGCTGATGGCTCAGAGCCTGGAGCCTGTTTCCGATTCTGTGTCTCCCTCTCTCTCTGCCCCTCGCCCGTTCATGCTCTGTCTCTCTCTGTCCCAAAAATAAATAAACGTTGAAAAAAAAAATTAAAAAAAAAAAAAGCAAATGAGTATGTCCAGTAACTCCCATCTTAAAAAAATAAGTTTCCTCAATTCCAAATTCTCTTTCATTTCCCATCCAATTTATCCATTACCTTTCAAAGAAAAACTTGAAGTAATTGTCTACAGACATTGATTTTCTTCATCTTCCATTGACTCTTCTGCCCATTTCCAACTGCTTTCTATAACCACCATTTCACGGAACTGCTACTCCTGTTTAGATCCTCAGTGACTAGCTTGTTTTCAAGTCATTGTGTCCTACCTATGAACAGCATGTGACATAGCTGACTGCATTCCCATTCTTTTTTTTATAAAATTTTTTAAAATTTATTTATTTTTGAGAGACAGGGAGAGACAGAAAACAAGTGGGGGAGGAACAGAGAGAGAAGGAGACACAGAATCCAAAGCAGGCTCCAGGCTCCAAGCTGTCAGCACAGAGCCCAAAGCGGGGCTCAAACGCACAAACCATGAGATCATGACCTGAGTGAAAGTCAGACGCTTAACCGACTGAGCCACCCAGGTGCCCCTGCATTCCCATTCTTGAATCATTTTCCTCTCTTGGTTTTGTGGACACCACCCTTTCCTGATTTTCCTCTATCTCCCTGGCTTTCCCTTCTCTATCTTCCTTGCTGGCTAAATCTCCTTTATTAGACCTCAAAATGTTGACGACCCCATACTCTTCTCAATCCTGAGCTGTCCAATATAGTAGCACCTATCCACATGTGTCTATTTAAAATTAAAATAATTTAAATGAAATAAAATTAAAATCCAGTTCCTCAATTGTACTAACCACATTTCAAGTGCTCAGTAGGTGCATGTAGATAGTGGACAACATGGATGTAAAACCTTTCCATGAAAGCAGAAAGTTCTATTGCACAGGTCTGACCTATACTCCCTCCCTAGGTGATCTCACTCATTCCCATGGCTTTCAGCACCACGTTTATGCTGAGTTCTAAATTTATACCTCTAGCTCTGACCCAAGCTTCTGATTTGTACATGAAACTACCTATTTGACATAACCACTTGGATGTCTAACAGGTTATTCAAAGTAACATCCAAACCAGAACACTCCATTTTCATCCTCTCCTCCCCTTTCTCTACCCACAAAAGCTTGTTTCTCTTCCTGGCTGTCTATTCTTAGCAAATGACACCATCCAACCAGTTTTGAGGTGAAAACTCTAGAAGCCATCTTGATCTCCAATATCTAATCCATCAACAAGTCTTAATGACTCTATCCATAAAATGTATCTCAAATCTACCCTCTTCTATTTCCGCTGTCATCTTTCTAATCTAAGTTTCTTGTCTGGGCTATTGTCCTGTCCTACTCATATGAGATCCTCTGTACCTAAATCTGGCACATAGCAGGTTCTGAGTATTCAGTATAATCCTACTGAATAGTGCAAAATAATCCGAACTTTTAAAATATTCATGAATTATAGATATTTGCCAAAGAAACTTAAGAAAATAGAGTTAAGAAGATAATAAAAATCACTTCCCACAGACTTTACTTAAAATTAGTTATGGCTCAAAATTATTATTCATTTTGTCAATTATTAATACATTTTTCGTGCTTTCACAGCATACAATTTACTTTCCTCTATCTGTAATTTGCATTGTCAGTGCAATTTACCTGCCCAAGAGAAATTTTAGTTACTGCCTCTTGCCACTAAGCCTTGCCTTTCCTGATTAATCCAGGACAGCTCCTTGACCTTGTGATTATCTATACATTTTGCGCCTGTCACAGCCCAATAGACATTGATTTTGCTCAGGAGTTCCCAACTTTGTTCCTGTCCCTGCCTGCCACCTAGCTCCTCTCTGCATTCCTCAGCTTTCTTGTCAGGAACACTGAACAGTTTGACCCTAGCCTTAATTCAGAATAACTCAACCAATAACTCTAAACAATGTCTGCTACTCTACCTCCATTCGCTCCATTTATTGGCAGCCCCTAAATGCTTGATCATCTCCATTCATTCCAGCTGCATGCCAATGTGGTCAAGCTGATATTTCCTACAGATACAGGTAACTACAAAAGTGAGGAGATGGGGTAAAGGAGAATGCATGGATGTCTTCTGAGACCTGCAGTCTAGTAATTATTAATAAGCTTGACATCTACGTTGCCTGTGTCGGGTTACAAAGTCGTCTGGGACACAACAGTCTCACAGCAATCCAAACACTATTATTTGCCTAACCAACAATCATCTCTCCTCTACTCTCTTCCAACTTCTTCTCTCCAAGAGAATGACCATTGTGTTCAGTACCCACCCTCCATCAAATAGCCAGATACAACAGGTAACTGTACGCCATCCTCCACCCGACCCCAGCCAGCTCTGAGGTGTCATTCCTTTTTTTTTTTTTTAATTTTTTTTTTTCAACGTTTATTTATTTTTGGGACAGAGAGAGACAGAGCATGAACGGGGGAGGAGCAGAGAGAGAGGGAGACACAGAATCGGAAACAGGCTCCAGGCTCTGAGCCATCAGCCCAGAGCCTGATGCGGGGCTCGAACTCACGGACCGCGAGATCGTGACCTGGCTGAAGTCGGACGCTCAACCGACTGCGCCACCCAGGCGCCCCTAAGGTGTCATTCCTTTTATGAATAATCAAGTGATATAAACACGGCCAGACAGAGTGAAAGAAAGTCCGCTGTGAGGGGTTCCAGAAAAGGTTTCCTCGCCCTTAAAAAAGAGACCCAATGACAAGATAACCTCTTTTTTTTTTTGGCTCCAGAGATTTCCCCATCTGGATGTAATTTCTAAGACCTTAACATCTTCTTTTAAGTATGAGGGGAGAGTCTTAGGTTGAAACGCTTGTTGGGAATAGTAGAGTGGGCAGATGAAAGAAAACTATATCCTTTGTAATGTACTTAAGTTGTTTTTTATACCGTGCCAGAGGCCCTACCTCTGGACTTTGAACTATGTATTTATAAGCCCAAGGGATTCTGAATTCATCAAAATTTGATGCACTGAATTCTAAGCCCACAATTATTACTAGCTGAGAAATCTTAGGCAAACTATTTAACTTTTTTTTAATGTTTATTTATTAATTTACTTTGAGAGAGAGAAAGTACGAGTTGGGGAGGGGAAGAGAGAGAGGGAGAGAGAGAATCCCAAGAGCACAGAGCCTGACGCAGGTCTCAATCTCAGGAATCATGAGATCATGACCTGAGCCGAAATCAAAAGCAAGACACTTGGCCGACTGAGCCACCCACGTGCCCCAAACTATTTAATTGTTATAGAATCCACGTCTTTACCTGTAAAGAGGGAAATAATAATCACTTTTTGGTCTTATTGTAAGGATGTAGGGTTAAGACGATTTGATGGAAGACTGAATATTCCGTGCTGTGAGGTCCATTAGCCAGAAAATGATGCTTTCACATCCCTAAATGTTTTCCACACTTGCCTAAGGGAAATTGACACATTGGTTAAATAACCTGATCCCAGGCCTCTCTTAAAAGACTGCATTTTAGAAGACACATTCTAGGGGCACCTGAGCGGCTCAGTTGGTTGCGTATCTGACTTCAGCTCAGATTATGATCTCATGGTTGACGAGTTCAAGCCCCACATGAGGCTCTGTGCTGAGAGTTCAGAGCCTGGAGCCTGCTTTGGATTCAGTGTCTCCCTCTCTCTCTGCCCCTTCTCTGCTCATGCTCCATCTCCCTCTGTCTCGAAAATAACTAAACATTAAAAGACACATTTTAGGGGTGCCTGAGTGGCTCAGTTGGTTATGCATCTGGCTCTTGATTTTGGCTCACATTATGATCTCATGGTTCCTATGATCGAGTGCCGACAGCATGGAGGCTGCTAAGGATTCTCTCTCTCTGCCCTTTCCCCATTTGCTCATTTGCTCTCGCTCTCAAAATAAGTAAATAAACATTTTTTTAAAAATTTTAAAAAGGGAAGACACATGCTAGGCTCTAGGCAAATGTGATAATCGAGCAAGTCTGAGCTTAGCAAAGGAATACACAATGTAATACTCCTATGAAGCAGGAGTTAGGATTTCTGGTTTCTAAGCCTAGATTTGCCACTATTTCACTCGAGCAGACTGTTTCATCTTTCAGGACCTGTTTATCTGTACACTTGTCCTATCTAACCTATAGGTCTGTACTGGACTGAAGGCAAATTACACTTGGGGTGAAGGGACTTCTGTAATCTCAGTATTTTTATATTGCTGCCATGTGGATTAAATAGACAACAAAAATGAGCAAAATTGGAGCTGGGGGAGGTGTTGGCTTTGTAGTAACTGAATACTAATTGTAGGACGCTGCCTTCTCTATCCTGCTACCTTGAGCCACTAAGCTTCCACTCCTCTCAGGACCATGGCATAACTGGAGGTGATCACCCTCTGCCACTCTGATCACACTGAGATCTGAGAAAATGCCTAGAAAAAGTTAAATACACGAGTGTTCGGAAAGAGATTCAGATGAGGGCCCTCAATTCAACTTTTTGTACCAAGGTACCTTTTATAGGCAAGCACAGTAATGTCTGCATGTGCAACAGAAACATTTTCCTTGGCAGAGAGAGAGAGAGAGAGAGAGAGAGAGAGAGAGAGAGAGAGAGAGAGAGAGAGAGAAAGAAAAAAAAAAAAAAAAAAAGAGGAAGAAGGAAAGGGGAGAGGAGAGAAAAGAGAAGAAAAAAGGCTGTATATGCTATTGGCCTCAGGTGGAATTCACAGTTAGTGGCGCTGGAACACCTCCTAACTTGGGAGCTCTGGGGCCTTTAGGGCGCACAGGCGGCCTGACTTCGTCACGGGGGGAAATCACACTTTTGCGCTTTACTTGCCGAATTTCACTTTGTGCTTGGACGGCAGCAGCGCAGAATCCGGGAGGCAAGCCATCAAAGTCCTCGGGGCTGGGGCTTCCGCGTCTCGCCCCGAACTCCTCCCAGCGTAGGCAAGCCCCGCCCATCAAGGGGGTCGCCACGCCCCGGTTGAGTCTCCACAGCGCCCGTACTTGTTGAACTTTGACCTCGTCTCAGAGGCCGCACGGGTGGGGGCTGTACGTATGTGTCGTAGCTACGCATGGTTAGCGTCCTTATTCTAGCCGCGGCGGGAGCTGCGGTGGCCGTGCTTCTTCTGGCACTGCGGCTGTGGGTTGTGCTCCATTCTCGGGTCCTTGTGCCCCGTCAGTCTCTCAGTCTCTTGGTGGTGGCTGGGTCCGGTAAGTAGTGGGGCGTGGGTCGGTGACTACAAACCCCAGAGTGCACCGCGACGCTCTCCTCTGGTCTCCTTAGCACTTTTGGAGCATTGCATGCTGCAATTTGTAGTTTCCCTGCGTTACCGGAACCGGTCAGCCCAGCCAGGGCGAAATACTGACTTACTGACGCGGCCCAGGCATCTTTTAATGACAAATGAGTAACTTACGCTTGTCTATAATTGAGCTTCCCTGTAGCGTATATTTTTCTAACAAATTATTACATTACTATATTATGTATATTGGACGGAGGGGACGCAGCAGCTTTATGATGCCAGCTTGCAATTCTCCTGAGTAGTAAAAGCTGTTTTGCGTTGTTAATCTAGGCATGTTGTGTTTCGTTTCGAAATCACGAACACTGCATGATGAATGAAGCAAAGTGAATTGCCACATTTATAAATACACAAAATCCATGAGGATAGAAACAACTATCTCCTGACCATAGAACAATACACGTTTCAGAATATTGTGTCACAGTATGAACAACAAGCTGTCCTATCGGGTAATACAGTCAAAACAGAGATTACCAGCTCTGTAGGCGCTTACAATTTGAAATGGTCTAGTTCTGACAGAGACACATATATTGTGTATATTTAGAAATGCTAGGAGATGGCATCCAGATACAATAATTTTAGTATGAGCAAATGTTGTAAACCTATGTTCAAGTATAATTCATTACTTTATTCGCTTAATCATGTGGAGATTTAGGAGAGACCAAGCATTATGCTAAACTCTGGAAATAACAGAACTAATACTACTACTTACGGTGGAGTAGTGACTGTGTCCCAAGCAGTGTGAAAGGTGCAAGGGTACGGCAGTGAAGGGAATGGAGATTAGATAAAACTAAAACAAAAAAACAAAATAGGTAATTGCTGTAATCTGGGACGTACAGACTGCTATGGAAGTCTTCAGGAAGGTCACCGCTTTATCTGAATGTGAGACCGGAAAATTCTGGGAAGAAGTGCTGTCTAAACTGAGACTTGAGAGATGACCAGGAAAGGGGAGCTGGGGCTTTGAGGACTGGAAGGGTGTGAAAAGAAGTTGATAGCACTTGCAAGGGCTGGCGGTGGGAGGGCACTGTTGCTTTGAGTTCAACGTGGAGAGGTAAACGAGGCGCAGATCCTGAAGAGCATTGTAAACCATGCTCTATAAAGCTATTAGCACTACTCCAGTGCTTCGTTCCATTTAGGGGTTAGGAACACAGGTTCTAGATTGACATAATCCTGGAGTGGAGTCACATCTCTGCCACTTACTGACTTGGTGATCTTGGGCAAATTATTTAACCTCACTGAGCCTTCTGTTTCCACCTTAAAAAATATGGGATGAGAAGAGGTGAAGAGAGATTAAGTATGGAAGTATTAAAAGGGTTTAGCAAAGTGCTTGGCATATAATAAGCATTTAAAAAAAAATTTAGAGAGAGAGAGAGCAAGCGTGCATGTCAGGGCAGGGCAGAGGGAGAAAGAGAATCTCAAGCAGCCTCCATGCTCAGCGCAGGGCCCAAGTCAGAGCTCAATCTCAGGACTGTGAGATCATGACCTGAGCCCAAATCAAGAGTCAGATGCTTAACCGACTGAGCCACCTAGGCACCCCATTTAGGGTGACTGTCGTTAATCCTGGTAGCAAAGGATCTTTTAAAACACTTTTGAGTGGAGAGTGACCCAATTAAATCTAAGCTTTTACATAGATCATTCAGCCTACATTGTCAAGGGAATGTTTCGACAAAGATTGAAGTAGGGAGACAAGTAGGAACATTTTGAATAATTCAGATGACAAATGATGACAGCCAAACTAGGGTGATGGGTTTGGGGATGGAGAGAAGTATATGCATTTAAATAAGATTTAGGAGATAAAAAAAATCACAGATCTTGTGGTTTAAAAGTAGGAAGTAAGGAAAGGAAAGGTACAGGAATGATGTCCAGGTGTCTGTCTTGAATAAATGGATGAATGGATGTTACCGCCATTCATTTGACAGTATTAGATTTGGTGGACTGAGAACCAAAATTAAGACTGATAATTACTCTGGCAAATGGTCCTTGTCATTCAAACCATTCAAGGTAGGGAGAGGTCAAGGCCCTCAAAGAATCATCCAAGTCAAAGAAAGACTTATATTCAGATGAACAGTTTAACACTTCATGCCCAAAATGTTGGAGGAGGGGGAAGGCATTTTCAGTGTGTACCTTGACTACCTAAAAAGTAGTCTTTAGATACCATAAAACGATATTAATCAACCACTTACATTCAAAGAACATCAATCGAAATTACTACTTTTACTTGAAACAACATATGATCTCCAAATTTTAGATTTAATATCAAATGCTCATCTACCCATTCATTCGATAATAGGAGTGCCTCCTGTTTTCTAAGCACTGGAGATACAGTAGTAATAAAATGAACAGAAGTCCCTGCCGTCATGTCATGGTTGAGCAAGGGTAGGGGGAGACAAAAACAAAAGAAATAAATAGACTTCATATTAAATTATATGGTGATAAATACTAGAGGGTAGGGAGGGGGATTGCATTTTAGAATTGTAAGGGAAAGCCTTCTTGGGGGGATGACAGGATGTCCAACAGCAGGGAGGCCACAGTGGCTGGAGTAGACTTAAAACTGGGTAGAAGCAGATGAGGCCCATAAGGTAACAAATTAAGGGGTTAGATTACAAGATGACTTTTATTCCATGTGAGAAGGGAAGCCACAGGAGGGTTTTGAGCAGAGGTAAATCATTTGATCAACTCTTTCTAATAGGGTCACAGTGGATGCTGTGTTGAGAATAGATGGACGTAGACACTTGAATAGACAAATGAAGCTGGGGGAGCAGACCAGGAAGCTATGGTCATAATCAATGTGAGTAATATGGCTTGGAGCTGGGTAGGAGCAAAGGAGATGGAGAGAAGAGATTGGATTCTGGGTGTATTTTTTTAAATACAATTTATTGTCAAATTGGCTGACATACAACACCCAGTGCTCATCCCAACGAGTGCCCTCCTCAATGCCCGTCACTCATTTTCCCCTCTCTCCCACCCCCGTGTCCACCCTCAGTTTGTTCTCTGTATTTCAGAGTCTCTTGTGGTTTGCCTCCCTCCCTCTCTGTAACTATTTTCTCCCCTTCCCTTCCCCCATGGTCTTCTGTTAAGTTTCTTAAGATCCACATATGAGTGAAAACATGATACCTGTCCTTCTCTGACTTATTTCACTCAGCATAATACCTTCTAGTGTCATCCATATTGCTGCAAATGGCCAGATTTCATTCTTTCTCATTGCCAGGTAGTATTCCATTATATACATAAACCACATCTTCTTTATGCATTCGTCAATTGATGGACATTTGGGCTCTTTCCATAATTTGGCTATTGTTGAAAGTGCTGCTATAAACATTGGAGTACATGTGCCCCTATGCATCAGCACTCCTGTACCCTTTGGGTAAATTCCTAGTAGTGCTATTGCTGGGTCACAGGGTAGATCTATTTTTAATTTTTTTGAGGAACCTCCACACTGTTTTCCAGAGTGGCTTCACCAGTTTGCATTCCCACCAACACTGCAAGAGGGTTCCCGTTTCTCCACATCCTTGCCAGCATCTGTAGTTTCCTGATTTGTTCATTTTAGCCATTCTGACCAGTGTGAGGCGGTATCTCAGTGTGGCTTTGATTTTTATTTCCCTGATGATGAGTGACATTGAGCATTATGTAAGGTAGAACTGAGAAGATTTTGTTCCCAAAGAATATATCTTAATAAAAGAGTAAAATGGAAGACAAGGCCCATCATTGTAACGACTTCAGTTGGTGGCAAGGTTAAATCTTCAAAGAATGTATTCAGTAAGTGTTTCCTTTTAAGAAAAGAAAAGACTGTTAAAGCAGGTATAATGAAGTTTTAATTGCAGTGGAAAATGTGGAAATTATCCTTTTTATCCTTAATTGGTCCAGCTGTGAAAGCAAGTACCTACTTTGCAAACCACCACACTTTCTCAAGGCTAAAAACAAAAATACAAAAATGAGCATAAATCAGATGTGTAAATTACATGCCCCAGACACAAAGATGGGTGACAAGTTACAAAGCTAAATTATGATTCTAATTCCTGAAACTCACACATAATCTATGCCAATTTTATTTCTACATCTAGTCCCTTCTGCAATGTAGAGAGTAATCCTTCCCTTTCTACTATAATAAAATATGTGTATGGGGAGAAACCACATGCTTAATTTGTTCTATATGTTCACTGTTTCACTATCAAAAGCACTTTCTTGCAACAGTAGCAGTGGAGGAGAGTTTAGTAGGTGGGGGGAACAGTGTGACCAGAGACAAGGAGGAGATAACAAGATGAATAGAGAGAATGTTAAGGACATCAACCTGGCTGAGGCTGAGAGATTGTGAAATGAAACTAAATGGGTATGATAGGGCTCGTTGAGAAGGAGTTTGATTGCTTTGCTTAAAAATGCTGCATAGTTAATGCGATAGATTGATGTGCTTTTCTGTTTTTTTTTTCATGAAGGAAACCTCAATGTACACAGTCGATTTTTGAATTCATGGTTTTGAAATTAAAGCATTAAAATGTTGGAGATTGTACAGTTTCAAACTTTGAACCATTGTTTGGTGAAACTGGTAAATATTTGATGGCCTGCAGTGTGCTGAGACTTCTCTTAGGAGCTGGGGTTAGAGTGATGAACAGAAGTCTTCCTTAGGAATCCCCGAGCCCTGCGGGTCAGTGCTCATGCCCCCCTGACATTACTTCGCAGCCCAGAAACCTTCAGTGACAGTTTTTCCATTTTTCAACCTACTTTCCTGATCTTCTTTCACTCTCGTCCTTCTCCCCAGTATTTCCCCCATTCCTTGAGCCCACATCTCAGATTTTGCCATCTCATGTCCTAATGATCCCACCCAGTGGCCTCCCTACTGCTCTGTGTCCATTAGCTTCGGCTTCAGCTTTATCAGGGATCTCCCCTACTCTTACAAGGTTGTTATCATAACCATTTGCTTGCCTCCCCTCTGCCCTCATTTAAATTTTTCATGCTGTCTTGCATCACTCTTTACATGTCTGTGTGCATTCTTTCCCCTTGTACCAGGCTTCTTGATAACAGGAGTTGTGTCTTCTACTTCTTTGTGCCTCCTTAGCACCTACTGCTAGTGCCAGTTTTATTGTTTTACTTTTATTATCCTCTTCCCCCATATAAAAGTAGTATTTATACAAGGGCATTGATTATTATTTCCAGATGTTGCTTTTGTCTTTTGAGGAATACATAAAACATAACATTAGTATAGCAGAGCCAAATGGATATGTCCGTTGGGCATTTCTTTTTTCTTTTCAATGTTTATTTCAATTCCAGTTAGTTAACACAGCGTAATATCAGTTTCAGGTGTAAAGTACAATGTACATTCAACACTTCCAGTGCACATCCAGTGCTCATCACAACAAGTACACTGCTTAATCCCCATCACCTATTTAATTCATCCCCCCACCTGCCTCCCCTCTAATAACCACATTGTGGCATTTTTAATTCTTTAAAAATTTTTTTAAATTTATTTTTGAAAGAGAGAGAGACACAGAGAGACAGAGTGCAAGCAGGGGAGGGGTAGAGAGAGGGCGAGACACAGAATCTGAAGTAGGCTCCAGGCTCTGAGCTGTCAACACAGAGCCCGATGCGGGGCTGGAACCCATGAACGGGGAGATCATGACCTGAGCCAAACTAACTGAGCCACCCAGGTGCCCCCACATTGTGGGATTTTTAATCTTAGGCCTTTCAATATTTTTTCCAGGTGGGCACACCACTGAGATCCTGAGGCTGCTTGAGCACCTGTCCAATGCTTACTCTCCCAGACATTAT
This sequence comes from Herpailurus yagouaroundi, assembly GCF_014898765.1. Classification (NCBI taxonomy): domain Eukaryota; kingdom Metazoa; phylum Chordata; class Mammalia; order Carnivora; family Felidae; genus Herpailurus; species Herpailurus yagouaroundi. Next base: position 81,513,268 of record NW_024412388.1, on the reverse strand, counting down.
ATCATTGCTGATACTGATGAAATGAGTGCCCATAAAATAAATTCTTTTGAACGAAATCGAGCTGATAGAGACCCCAGTACCATGGTAAGTGATCATTTCTATTTCTAAGAAAGTTAAAAGTCATATATTGAATTTAATTATCTCTGGAAACAATCTTGTGGCACCTCAGTGCCCTGCCCTTACAGGGCAGTCAAATGTTTATTGCTGATGAAATGTATTTCCTCTACTACCAAAAGATAAGACTTCCTTTAAAGTGTATCTTCAAGTGGTAGCTTAATTTGTTATATTCTTTTTTATTCTTGTAAAGGAAGGAAAATATTTTTCAGTTAAGTCCAACTGTGAAAATTGTTTTATTTAAACTTACATAAGACATCCAGTTGATGTGCTTATTGGCTCTTCACTAAAAGTTCTTTATCAAGGTCCTGCATTTCTCGATGATTTATCTATGACAACTTCTTTGTCTTCAAATTGTCTTTGTATCTGCCTTTACAATTACTTCTGTACCTCTGGCTGCTCGCTTTAGCATTTTAGTGAGAATTTGGGGTAAAAGAACCCAAGTGAAACTGTGCTTTATCATGAAGGAAACTGGAGCTAGTGCTTGTGTAGATTGTCTCCATCCATCCCTCCTCTGGTGCCTTCCCAGCCATGGGGTGGCAGCCCATGGTTCAGGAGTGGAAGCTGACCCCACTCAGGCCCCTCAAAGTGTTTCACTGGGCATTTTGGACTTGGGGACCCAGAAAATGGAGACAGTCTTTCTTTGGGGGCAAACTTTGTGAAAGCTAAGACTTGGGAGCTGCTGGCAGTCATGTTTTCATGTGGTGGGTAAAGACAGACTACAGTTGGAGGAAAGAAGGAAATTAATGCACAGGAAGAATAAAATAAGAAACCAGATGGTGAGTCCTGCCTTTAGTAACTCCAGACGCCCAGCTGCATCTACATGGGAAAATCAGGATCCACTAATATCACCCCTCTCTCACTCCCCCTCAAATCCCTCTCTCACCTCCCCACCCCACTCCACTCCATTCCCAGGCCTTTTAAACTCCAGTTGAGTATTAGTCACTTGTAAACATGATCCCTAACTAAAACACTGTGGAAATGTGTTCTTGGAGAGTCCATGTCAAACAACATTAGAATCTGCCTGCTGTGAATTGAGCCCTAACAAAATGTATGGTATGTTTTTTCTATGTGGGAGATGAGCCAAATGCTTCATTTCTGTTTTAGGCATCAATGCTGTATTTGTTTCTTGTGGTCTGCTGTAACAGAGTACCACATTCTGAGTGTTCAGGCTACAAGTCTGCAGTCAAGGAGTCTGCTGGGCCGTGTTCTCTCTGAAGGGGAGAGAATCTTCCTCACTTCTCATGGTTGCCAGCAGTCCTTGGTGTTCCTTGGCTTGTAGCAGCATCATTTTAATCTCTGCCTCCATTGTCATAGGGCCATTTCTGTGTCTCTGTCTTCACATTCCCTTCTCATAAAGACACCAGTCATTGGATGTATGGCCCACCCTAATTTGCTATGACCTCATCTTAACTTGATCCATCTACAAGACCTGTTTCCAAATAAGGTCACGTTGACAGATCCCAGCTGGACAGGAATTTGAGGGGGGACACTACTCATCCCTGTGTGCTAGTTATTGACCCTCTTAGTAATGTGTGAGACAGATAACGAGATCCTTATTTCACAAATGAGAAAAGTGAGACTGAGAAGTAGAAGTAAGGTCCTGCCTAATACGTGTCGCTTACCTAAACGTGTCTTCTCTGAAACTTTTTCTTCATAGGCCTCTTTTGTGTACTCTTTTCCAACCCAAAAAACTAAGTTAGAAAAGAATGCTTCAGGGTTTATTCGCGGCATCAGAGACTTAAAAATGTCATTGAATCATAGTGTATGTTAGAATTGGTAGAGAATTTGGAGAATATGATGGTGATTTTTTGCACAAGAGGAATATAGTATTATATTACAGCAGTGATAAAGTTTACTTAAAAATATAAAATTTAAAAAACTACAAATTCTTGTTTTCAACATAAGGAACAGGTAGCTTTTTACCCAATTATTAGTGTATGTATTATTTTCTTCTTTCTAAAGTTGCATCCAATTGGAGGCTCTAGTTTTAATTCAGTATATATACTGAATATTTCCCTCCAGGTCCATCAGCATATGGATTGTTTATTTGCTGAATTTCATGGTTTAATGAAACATTTGGAACGTTGTTGTAGACACTTTAGAGCCCAATAAGTTGGGTGTCATTCACTTTATTTTATTTATTTTTTAATTTAAGTCTAGTTGACACACAGTGTTATGTTAGTTTCAGGTGTAAACATAGTGATTTGATAACTCTATATGTTATGCTGTGCTCACCACAAGTATAGCTGCCATCTGTCACCATGCAAAACTGTCACAGTACCACGGACTCTATTCCCTATGCTGCGCCTTTCATCCCTGTGACTTACTCATTCCATAACTGGAAGCCTGTACTTTCCACTCCCCTTCACCCATTTTGCCCATTCCCTCACCCTTTCACCTCTGGCAGCCACCAGTTTGTTCTCTGTTTATATGGGTCTGTTTCTGCTTTGTTTCTTTTGCTTTTTAGATTCCATTCTAAGTGAAATCATATGGCACTTGTCTTTCTCTGTCTGACTTATTTTACTTAACATAATATCATCTAGGTCCAAACAAGATTTGATTCACCTTAATACAAAAGCCAAAGATTTTGAATTTTTAAAGTGCCGTTATTTTTTCTTACTATCAAAGTGGTACCACCACTGTAGGACTAAGCATTTCTGTTAGACTACCTCCTTCCATCAGTTAATTTACTGCTGGGGCAATGCAAGTCTCCTTAGAAAAGAAATACTGTCTCATTCCTAAAAGGTTTTATACTTACGAATCTGAAGCTGGGAAGAGTTTCTGCAAAAATGCAGAGGAGAGCCACTGAGGGTGATAGCATGAACATGCCTGTTGTCCTTTCTGCTGGCCACCCCATGTGCCACACTTAGAGGAGAGGGCAGGTGGAGAGACACCTTCCCACCAAGACTTGATAAGGGGAGGAATCCACTTCCTCTTCTCTTGTTTTCACTACAGATTAAGGGGGGGAGGGATGTACTTGCAACCCCCACCTCCCCCATAGACAGCTATCCATTGTGTATCTTCCATGGGGCTCACAAGACTGGGAAGAGGGAGTCTTGGTGAAGAAATCAGTAGTGATCAATACATTTGCTGGCAGAGCCCTTATTAGCCAAGAATATTGAACAGTCTAGATCTTCACTGTCTAGTACAATAGTTACGAGTACTGGCTCAGCACCATTTACTGAATGCTCCTTTTTTCACTAATGTGCAGTGCTACCCCTGTTATATCAAGTTGCTGCATATGTATAGATCTGTGTGTGAGCTTTCTTCTTTGTTAACTGGTTTGTCTGCTGCTAATATCAAGCTCCCGTAGTCTTACTCTTCAGGAGTATTTTAGGGGTTCTTTCTTTTTCACATGGGTTTTTGAGTTAGCTTTGGCAAGTTCACAAAGAAACATACTAAAATTTTTGTATGAATTGAATTGAATCCATGCATCAGTTTGAAGAGAACTTAAATCTACGTGATGGTATCTTCCTGTCCCGGGACATCATCCATCTCTCCATTATTTAGGTTTCCTTTAATGCTTTTCAGTAACATTTTTAATTTTCATCACAAGAGTTTTGCATATTTTTTGTTGTTTTTATTTCTACGTACCTTGTATTGTCTCATTATCATTGTAAGTGATATATCTTTTAATGATCTTTCCTGTGTTTCAGTATATAGAAATATAATTGATTGGAGTATAGTGATCTTGTAAGAACCACCTTGCTACACTCTAATTAATTCCAATAATTTGTACACTTTTATGTTATCAAGGTATCATATTATGTTAAGTACACTTTTATGTTATCAAAATAATATCATCTGCAAATAGTAAAAATTGTGATTCTTTCTAATCTTTACACCTTTTCTTTCTTTTTCTCATTTTGTTGTTAGACTCTCCAGAACAATAACTAATAGAAGCAACGTACTTGTCATCCTTATATTCTTTCTGATTTTAAAAATTTTCCAAGAGTTTAATTTTAAATCATATTTAGTTGATTTTTATCAAATGTCTTTTCTTCGTCTCAAATAATCATATTGTTTTAACCATTTTATCTGTTTTCATGGGCAGTTACATGGTATAAACTATTGTGGTATTCTTGGAATAAACCCAGTTTGTTCATAGCGAGTTATATTTTAACACATTGCTGGATTTTGTTTACAAATATATTTGTAGGGTTTTTTCATTAATGTTCATGAATAGGATTCCCCTGTACTTGTCCTTTCTTGTGCTGTTCCTAAGTATCAAGGTTAAACTAATCTCACTATGTGAGTATACAGCTTTTTGTTCTGTGGAGAAATTTGGGTAAATATCAGTTGCTCTTTCTTTTTTTTTTTTTTTTTTTGAACAGAGTCAATCTTTTATATATTTGCTTATTTTAAGTGAGCAAAGATCTTTTTTTTTTTTTAATGTTTTTATTTATTTTTGAGACAGAGACAGAGCATGAGTGGGGAAGGGGCAGAGAGAGAGGGAGACACAGAATCGGAAGCAGGCTCCAGGCTCTGAGCTGTCAGCACAGAGCCCGACGCAGGGCTCGAACTCACAGACTGTAAGATCGTGACCTGAGCTGAAGTCGGACGCTTAACCAACTGAGACACCCAGGCGCCCCGAGCAAAGCTCTTTATAGCATTGAACAAAAAAGAAATTCAGTTCTTTACTAGAATGGCACCACAAACTCATTTTTGCATCATAATAATCAAAGCGCAGTTGCTTTTTAAATTTTGTAGAACTTGTCTATAAAAATACCTAGCCTGATGTGTTCTTTTTGTTGTAGTTATAGACTCCTCAGACTTTCTGTTTGTTCTTAAGACAATGTTGCTAAGATATTTTTCTGGGACTATGTCCATTTTTTATGAGTTTACGAATGTGTTAACATAATTATTTTCATAATATTCTCCTGCCACTTTTGTAATCTGTGCTACAGTGTTCACATGGTATATCTTTATCCATCTCTTTATTTTTACTTATTGATATGTTGTGTTTTAGGTGTGTCTTTTATAAATGACATATAACACTTTTTAAAATTAAAAGACAATGATTTTTGGTTTTGAAGTAGCTTGTTTGGTACCTGTACATTTATTGTGATTATTAATGTATTAAATTTATTTCTACTATTTTATTTGATTCTTTCTACTTACCGAAAGATTTTTGAGTCTTTTCATCCTCCCTTCCTATCTTCTGTTTGGATTAATTAGCTTTCTTTATATTCCCTTTTTTCCTTCCCCTGGAATGGAAATTATTCTATTCTCCCAAGACATTATTCTTAAATGTCTACATGGATACCTAACTCAAAGTCAAAAACTTAATATCTCCATCCTCCTCCTGAAAAACAAGGCTTTTAGAATTAAAACAAATTTTTTTTAATGTTTATTTTTGAGAGAGAGAGAGAGAGACAGAGTGTGAGCGGGGGAGTTGCAGAGAGAGAGAGAGGGAGACACAGAATCCAAAGCAGGCCCCAGGCTCTGAGCTGTGAGCATAGAGCCTGACGTGGGTCTCGAACTCACAGATAGCAAGATCATGACCTGAGCCGAAATCAGACGCTTAACTGACTGAGGCGCCCCTAGAATGTTTTAAGTGTAAGCACCCCTTCCTATCTTACATACTATTGTTTAGTGTTTTGGTTCTACCTTGTTTTTATACCACCCAAATTACTTACTACTATTATTTTATACAGTCAGTGCTTATCTAGATTTATATAGCATTTTCTTTGCTTATTCTTTCTACGCCTTCCTTTTGGATCAAATGTCTTTTTTCCAGAGTATATCTTTTATTAATTCTTTCATGGAAGGTCTGTTAAGTGATTTATTCTTTCTGTGTTTTTTGTTTTCCTGAGAATATATTTTGGTTTTGATCTTCCTTTGATTGCATACTGCATTTGGAATTCTAGGTTGAATTTTTTTCCTTCATAAATATATATTTAGTATTCATTCATTTATTTAACAGATTCTTATTGAACACCTACTGCGTGCTAGTGATATAGTAGTAAATAAAACATGCAAGAATCTCTGCCCTCATGGTGGCTGCATTCCAATGGGGAAACAATAAACAAGATAATCAAGTAAAATTTGTAATGTGTTAGTGATAAATGCTAAGGAGAAAAATAAAGCAAGGCAAGGAAATAGGGAATATCGGGGGGTTAAATTTTAGGTTTGGGAGGTTGCAATTTTAGGTTAGAGTGGCCACGAAAGGTGGCATTTGAACAAAGACCTGAGGGAGGTGAAGTATAAAGCCATCTGGGGAAAGAGAATTCTTGGAGAAAACAATAACTGCAAAGAAGATCTTGAGGTGGGGCTATGCCTGGCATGTTCTTGAAATAACAAAGAGGTCAAATTGGCCAAAGCAAAGTAAGTGAGGAAGAGCTGAACAGATTATGAGCCCATAGACATCAAGGTGGGCATGTTGGGATCAGATTTTTTTAAGGCCATGTTGTCCATTTTTAGTCTTAGAATTTTTTTCCCTGTGTGTGAAATGGGGAGCAATTGGGAAGCTTTAGGTAGAGGAGCGATGTGATCTTTTATTTTTATTTTTATTGTTATTATTTTTACTTTTTCTTTAGTTGAAGTGTAGTTGACACACACTGTTACATTACTTTCAGGTGTACAGCATAGTGATTTGACAAGGTTGTATGTTATGCTGCGTTCACCACAAGTGTAGCTGCCATCTGTTACAATAAAACGTTTTTATAGTACTATTGACTATATTCCCTATACTGTACCTTTTATTCCCATGACTTATTCATTCCATAACTGAAAGCCTGTATCTCCCACTGGCTTTCACCTATTTTGCCCATCCTCCCAGCTGTGTTCCCTCCCTCTGGCAACCGTCAGTTTGTTCTCTGTTTATGGGTTTGTTTCTGTTTTTTGTTTATTCCTTTGTTTTTAGATTCCACATGTAAGGGAAATCATAGCCCCACACACCAGGGCTAGGTATTTTTATAAACAAGTTCTACAAAATTTAATTTTTTTTTTTAACGTTTATTTATTTTTGAGACAGAGAGAGACAGAGCATGAACGGGGGAGGGTCAGAGAGAGGGAGACACAGAATCTGAAACAGGCTTCAGGCTCTGAGCTGTCAGCACAGAGCCTGACGCAGGGCTCGAACTCACGGACCGTGAGATCATGACCTGAGCCGAAGTCGGCCGCTTCGACCCAGGCGCCCCATGTTCTACAAAATTTAAAAAGCAACCGCACTTTGGGGTACCTGGGTGGCTCAGTCAGTTGAGTGTCCGACTTCATCTCGGGTCATGATCTCACGGTCTGTGAGTTTGAGCCCCACGTCGGGCTCTGTGCTGACAGCTCAGAGCCTGGAGCCTGCTTCGGATTCTGTGTCTCCCTCTCTCTCTGCCCCTCCGCCGCTCATGCTCTGTCTCTCTCTGTCAAAAATAAATAAACATTAAAATTAAAAAAAAAAAAGCAACTATTCTTTGATTATTATGATGCAAAAGGGAGTTTGTAGTGCCATTCTAGTAAAGAACTGAATTTCCTTTTTGTCCAATGCTATAAAGATCTTTGCTCACTTAAAATTAAACACATATATAAAAGATTGACTCTCTTCAAAAAAAAAAAAAAAGAAAAAGAAAAAGAAACTCATTTCACTTAGCATAATACTCTCTAGGTCCGTGCATGTTGCCACAAATGGCAAGATCTCTTCCTTTTTATAGTTGATAATCCATGTGTATAAATCTTCTTTACCCATTAATCTGTCAGTGGACACTGGGTTACTTCCATATCTTGGTTATTGTAAATAATGCTGCGATAAACGTAGGGGTGCGTATATCTTTTTGAATTAGTGTTTTTGTTTTCTTTGGGCAAATTCCCAAGAGTGGAATCATTGAATCATATGGTATTTCTATTTATAATATTTTGAGGAATCGTCATATAGTTTTCCACAGTTGCTGTGCCAATTTACATTCCCACCAACAGTGCACAAGAGTTCCTTTTTCTCCACATCTTCACCAACCATTGTTATTCCTTACCTTTTTGATTCAAGGCATTCTGACAGGGATAAGGAGATATTTCATTGTGGCTTTGATTTGCATTTCTCTGATAATTAGTGATGTTGAACATCTTTTCATGTATATATTGGCTATCTGCATGTCTTATTTGGAAAAACATCTGTTCAGGTCTTTTGTCCATTTTTAATCAGGTTATTTGTTTTTTTGGTGTTGAGTTGTATAAGCTGTTTATATATGGGGAATATTAACCTTCCATTGAATATATCATTTGCATATATCTTCTCCCATTCATTTGGTTGCCTTTTGTTTTGTTGATGGTTTCCTTTGCTGCGCAAAAACTTGTTATTTTTATGTAATCCCAATATTTTATTCTTGCTTTTGTTTCCCTTGCCTTAGGAAGCATATCTAGAAAAATGTTTCTATGGCAGATATCCAAGAAATTATTGCCGGTGCTTTATTCTAGGAGTATTATGGTTTCCTGTCTCACCTTTAATTCATTTTAAGTTTTTTGGTTTTTTTTTTTAAGGTATGGTGTTAGAAAGTGGTCTAGTTTCGTTGTTTTGCATATAGCTGTTCAATTTTTCCAGCACCATTTTCCAGCACTTCACTGTATATTCTTTCCTCCCTTGTCAATAGATTAACTGACCGTATAAGCATAGGTTTATTTCTGGATTCTCTATTCCGTTACATTAATCTATGAGTCTGTATTTGTGCCAGTAGCATACTTTTTTTATACTATAGCTTTGTAGTATATCTTGAAATCTGAAACTGTGATGTTTCCAGCTTTGTTCTTCTTTCTCAAGATTGCTTTGACTGTTCAGGGTCTTCTGTGGTTTCGTACAAATTTTAGGATCATTTGTTACAGTTCTGTGAACAGTGCTGTTGGTATTTTGATAGGAGTTGCAGTGAATGTATAGATTACTTTGAATGTTATTCCAATCCATGATTGTGGCATGTCTTTCCATTTGTTTGTGTTGTCTTCAGTTTCTTTTATCAGTGCTTTATAATTTTCAGAGATCAGATCTTTCACCTGTTTGGCTAAGTTTATTCATAGGCATTTTATTTCCTTTGGTGCGGTTGTAAATGAATTGTTTTCTTAATTTCTCTTTCTACTACTTTGTTAAGTGTATAGGAATGCAATCCAATCTCTGTATATTAATTCTATCCCCTGCAACTTTACTGAATCCAATTATTATGATAGTTTTTGGGTGGAGTCTATAAAGTCTTCTATGTATATAGTATCATGTCATCTGTAAATAATGACAGTTTAACTTCTTTCTTACCAATTTGTATGCCTTTTATTTCTTTTTCTTGTCTGATTGCTGTGACTAGGTCTTCCAGTACTATGTTGCAAGAAGTGGTAAGAGTGGATATGCTTGTCTTGCTCCTGATATAAGGGGAAAAGCTCTCAGTTTTTTACCATTGAGTATGGTGTCAGCTGTGTTTTCATATATGGCCTTTATTATACCTCACTTTGTTGAGAGTTTTTATCACGAATGGATGTTGAATTTTGTCAAATGCTTTCTCTGCATCTGAAATGATCATGATTTTTATCCTTCATTTTGTTTGATATGTGTATCACATTGATTGATTTGTGAATATTGAACCATTCTTGCACCCCTTGAATAAATCCCACTTGGTGGTGGTGAATAATCCTTTTAACATATTGTTGAGTGTGGTTTGCTGACGTTTTGTTGAGGATTTTTGCATCTATGTTCATCAGAGATATTGGCCTGTGGGTTTTTTATTTCCTTGTGTCTTTGTCTGGTTTTGGTATCAGGGTAATGCTGGCCTTATAGAATGTATGTGAAAGCTTTCCTTCCTCTTCTATATTTTGGAATAGTTTAAGAGGAATTCTGTATATCTATCTGGTCCTGGACTTTTGTTTTGGGGGAGTTTTTTGGATTACTGACTTAATTTTGTTACTAGTAATCATCCTGTTCAGATTTTGTCCTGATTCAGTTTTGGAAGATTATCTTTTTCTAAGAATTTATCCATTTCTTCTAGGTTGTCTAATTTGTTGGTATGTAATTTTCCAGAGAAGTCTCTTGCAATCCTTTCTATTTCTGTGGTGTTGGTTGTTACTTCTCTTTCATTTCTGATTTATTTACTTGGGTCCTTTCTCTTTTTTTCTTGATGAGTCTGGCTACAGTTTTATCAATTTTGCTTATCTTTGCCAAGAACCAGCTCTTGGTTTCATTGATCTTTTCTATTGCTTTTTTAAAGTCTCTGTTTCACTTATTTCCACTCAGATCTTTATTATTTCCTACCTTTTATTAACTTTGGGTTTTGTTTGTTTTTTTTTTCCTAATTCCTTTAGGTGTAAGGTTTGCTTGCTTAAGATTTTTCTTGTTTCTTGTGGTAGGCCTGTATTGCTATGAATTTTTCTCACAGAGCTTCTTTTGCTGTGTCCCAAAGATTTCTGGACCATTATGTTTCCAGTTTCATTTGTCTCCATGTATTTATTTATTTATTTATTTATTTATTTATTTATTTATTTGATTTCTTCGTTGACTCATTGGTGGTTTGTAGCATGTTGTTTAGGCGCCCCTGATTTATATTTTAGTAGGATCATTTTGGCTGCTGACTAAACTAAAGAGGAGAAGGGCAGAAGCAAGGAAAGGAGTTTGGAGGCCTTAGCAGTAATCCTGTGAGAGAGCAGTGTGGTTTGGACAAGAATGGCAAAAATGGATGTGATGCGAAGTGGTCAGATTCTGGATAAATTTTGAAGGTAGAGACAAATGTTGTCTTTAGGCAGATACGATGTGTGTGGGTGTGGGGAAGAGATAAGTAGAGGATGACATCTAGATTTTTGGCCCAAGCTATCAGAAAAAAGCAAAGAGGATTGCATGAGGGAGCAGGAGGACCAAGTGTGCTATGTCTTTAAATATACATGCAAAGATGTTGACTATGCAGTTTGATCTGTGAACGCAAAGTTCAGGAGAGAGCTCCGGTCTGACTGAATGTGAATTTTGGACTCTTCGGTGTTTACATGATGGTACTTAAAAGAAGAAACTGGATGAGATCACCAAGGGATTGAGTATAGTTAGAAATTAGTGGAAGACTAAGAACTGAGCCCCAGGGTACTCTAACTTTCAAATATAGGAAGCTGTTATTACCCTACAAGTATCAGCTCTCAGTTTGTTGTTTCTTTGGGCCTCTCCCCCCAAACACAGGACGGGGGTCCTCAGAGCCCAACCCAGGGTCACTGGCATAGTTATATCTTCCTCCCAGGCCTCTGTGTCAAAGGCTGCCTCTCCTTTCTCATTTTTTTCTTATGTCTGGCAAGTAGGGATTTCCCTTCTTTCTACTTCAGATAAAACCATATTTTGTTACATTTATTATAGCATTTTAATCTGCTTACAGAAGGAGGGTTTTCAGGTTAGTTTATATTGCCATCTTGCCAGAACCAAAGCCACATTAATTTTCTAATCAAAGTTGGAGTTTTATTGCGTTCTCTGTGTTGATGTCTGCTCTGGGCTGTTTGTATAAATAGCAACCCCCGCTCACCCAATTTGCTTTTTTTTTCTGATATAACTGTACCAACTGCAATTTCCTAGCTACAGATAATATTCTTGTGGTTAAAGACTTTGACTCTCCCTTTATAGTTTGATTTTCAGCATTTTTAAGTGAAGCAGAAAATCTGCACCATTTGAAAGCATTAACAGTAATTGCACTCTGTGCCTGGGCAAGGTGTCTCGTTCACATCGCTCAGAGCTCTTTAGGAATAAAAGTGCATCGATTCACACTTGGTTCTGGTGAGAAGCCAAAGCCCACATTTGCAACACAAGACTGCTCTTCCAAAAACAGATAGACCTTCCTTCTCAGAAATCAGGAGATACAGATTACCAGTTGTTAATCATACAGCAAATTTTTAAGCTAAATTTTAAATTAATGTAATTTTGCTAATGAAATGGTAGGGATGACCTATTTTTGTTGCAGAAACTTCATTCAAATTTCTCCTGATTCCTTTGATTGAGTGTAATTTTTAAAATGGTATTTAAAATCTTAAGGCTTGCAATTCACCGTATTTATAATTACACAGGAGTAAAGAGAAATAATTACTTGTGGTGTACTTTTTAACTCTACTCGTAGCTTATGTTTCTCTGCATGGTTGGCATTTAAAGAGAAACGGGGTTTCCTTGGGAGAAACATCTCAATCCTACTGGAATGACGCAACTGAGATTAGAAAGATGAGCAAAAGCTAAGCCAAAACAAACAAACAAACAAGGAAACAAATGTTTAGCTGTGAAATGACTTCTATGAAAAAAATATCTCAAAAAGCCTTCTAAAGGAAATGTAATTTCCACTGGGATTAGTTCTAAAGTAAAGTGTAGCTAAAGTAATATCTTTCAGAAAGATTGGATGGTAACTTTCCCAAGTAGAACCAATTACTAGAGCTGTGTTATGTGAAGGGAGGTGAAAAATCAAACCAGAGCTTTCCTCCTGGAGAGCAACAGTGTCCCCACACTGGCCTTTGTTTCACCAGGGACGCCCACCCCTGCGAGATGTGGAAGGAAACGAGGCTCAGGGCATTGCACGGTGGATTTTGGTTCATCCTTCCGTTTGCTGTGTCTGAGCCTTATCTGTTAACTGCCTTTCTTGACAACCATTACTCGGAGCAACTTCTATTAGAGCATGAGTTAGCCCTTTTAGATCATATCATTAAAGAAAAAAGCTCAGCAACACTTGAATAAAACATTTTCAAAACTACATGTAAAAATTACAGAGTAGGCATTTTTCTTACATAAAATAACAGAAGGTGCTGAAAACTGATTTGAAGCCAGCTTTACTTTGGGGTCATTTAACAAGATTTCCCATTGCTCTATAAATAAGCTTATACTGTTTTACCAAGAAAGATTATTTGTTCATTTATTCAAAAAATATTAAATGAGTGCCGATTCTGTATAAGACACTATACTTATGTGTATATTTCAGCAAATCCTTATTAAATTTGCCCCACAATCAACCGAGGCAGGATTGTAAGTGATTATTTTCTGTTTCTTTACTCTTTTCTCTCCAAATTTTCTTTCCTATAGTTTTCTTTTTTTTTTAATGTTTATTTAGTTTTGAGACAGAGAGAAGGGGGAGAGAGTGCGAGCAGGGGAGGGGCAGAGAGAGAGGGAGACACACAATCCACAATCTGATGTAGGCTCCAGGCTCTGAGCTGTCAGCACAGAGCCTGATGCAGGTCTCGAGCTCACCAATGGCGAGATAATGACCTGAGCCGAAGTCGGATGCTTAACCCACTGAGCCACCCAGGCACCGCCCCCCCCCCCCCATTTTTTAATTTCTTAATTTAAAAACTTTGGACAGTAAAGAACTTCTTTACTTAACTTTATGTAAAATAAAAAGTAGGAGCTCCCTGTTCCTGCCCCAGTCCCACTCTCTAGAAATAAACACTGCGGGGCGCCTGGGTGGCGCAGTCGGTTAAGCGTCCGACTTCAGCCAGGTCACGATCTCGCGCTCCGTGAGTTCGAGCCCCGCGTCGGGCTCTGGGCTGATGGCTCGGAGCCTGGAGCCTGTTTCCGATTCTGTGTCTCCCTCTCTCTCTGCCTCTCCCTCGTTCATGCTCTGTTTCTCTCTGTCCCAAAAATAAATAAAAACGGTGAAGAAAAAAAAAAATTAAAAAAAAAAAAAAAAGAAATAAACACTGCAAGCTCGAGTTATACCTGCTGGTATGACTTTTTCTCTCTTGTACATTTACTGTAAGAAAATACTATGAATTACATGTACACATAGCTACATAAATGGGTTGGGGGCAGGGGATGGCTAGTTCATAAATCAAACCTATCTATTGTTTTCAGTGTTTTTGCATTTAACTCTATACCTTGATGGCTGTCCATGTTGGTACATATAGGTCTACCTTACACTTTTTAATGATTGCATAGTGGTTTGTGGTATTGATGTACCATTTCCCTGTTGCAGTTTTCAGCAATTTTTCAATTTTTCACTGAATACTGCAGTAAACATTTTTGTACTTACACACACACGCGCGCGCAAGTATTCTTTTAACTTTCCAAATTGTCTTTAGTATGTAAACGTGGGTTTCTATAATATTCTAAATGTGGGTTTTACCTTGATTAGGAAAAAAGTTTACAAAAAGCCCGAATTAAGTAACTTGCTGACATTGAAGGGCACGTCAACCCTTTCGTACTTCGCATTCTGCTAGGTTGTTGATTGAACTCTTGTTTTAGAGTAAATGTAATAAACTTATTAAAGAGTATAAATATCATGTGGGGCAGAGACAAATAGAAGAGATATCCCAAACAGTTGTTGTTCTGGTCACTAAGTAAAACCTGTTATGCCCTCTATTCATATCCATAGATGTTAAATATGACAGGAATAAATACAGAAACAGGTTTCTGATGTTTAATCTTTTACAAAGATGTTCACTTTTCCAGGTCCCTTGGTTGGCTCAGTAGGTACAGCATGCGACTCTTGATCTCAGAGTTGTGGGTTTGAGCCCCAATTTGGGTGTAGAGATTACTTAAAATAAAATCTTTTTTTTTAAAGAAAGATTTTCAGTTTTACAAAATTCATAAGGCAATAGTAGTCAGAATTCTAATGTTTTCCTTCTTTTTTTAAACTTTGTTTATTCAACAATAAATATTTGCTTTCCATTGACCAGGCATTATTATAGGCAGTTGGGATACACCCATGAACAAAACATACCAAAAAAATTCCTGCCATCATGGAGCTTACTGAATGTGAGCTGGATCAGAAAGACAGTAACACTGGACATAGTAAATAAAAAAATCTTAAAGCTTGTTAGAAGGCGGTCAGTGCTGTGGGAAGATTGCACAGGGGTAGTGGGATTGGGAATTCTGACAGGGAAGAAAAAAATTGAAGTTGCTTGTAGGTCCTTAAAGAAGATGGGGATACCTGGGAAAAAAGGGTTTTGGGCAGAAGGGATAGTCTCTGGAAAAGCCATAGAGTGGGGCATTCCTGGATGTTGGGGAAACAGCAGAGAATCCTGGTAGCTGGAGGGGAGTCAGAGGAGGGAGGCTGTAGAGAGGAGATGGGAGGGGTTGGTGCAGGGGCCAGATGATATAGGGCCTCATCAGCCACTGTAAGGACTCCCTGTCTTACTTTGAGGGAAATGGGGAGCGGTTTTAAACCGATCACTCTGTACAGATAGACTAAGGGCAAAGGATGAAAGCAAGGAGACCACTGAGGAGGCGGTTGAATCAGTGCACAAAAGACGTGGTGTGGCTTGCACCGAAAGGGGTAGGAATGGGGGAAATGGTTGGACTCTGGATATTTTTTTAAAAATAGAGTTAATAGGGGCGCCTGGGTGGCGCAGTCGGTTAAGCGTCCGACTTCAGCCAGGTCACCATCTCGCGGTCCGTGAGTTCGAGCCCCGCGTCGGGCTCTGTGCTGACAGCTCAGAGCCTGGAGCCTGCTTCCGATTCTGTGTCTCCCTCTCTCTCTGCCCCTCCCCCGTTCATGCTCTGTCTCTCTCTGTCCCAAAAAATAAATAAACGTTGAAAAAATAAATAAATAAATAAAAATTAAAAAAAAATAGAGTTAATAGAATTTCCTGACAGATTGGATATGAAGAAAAGAGAGAAATCAAGCAAAACTACAAAACTTTGGGTCTGAGCAATTTTAAGAATGAAGTTGTCATCACTGACCTGGGGAACTCTGTACGTGGAGCATCCCTGTGTGTCACTGTCTTTGTAAACAACATTTCGCACCACCTAAAAGAGTCAACAGCCTCTGCCCTGAAGAACTTACAGGCACCCTGGGAGTCAGAGGGACTGCACGGGCCCTCCCTGCACTGATTCAAAACTATTTCCTGAGTCCTGCGCCCTTGCGCTCTGTCCCTTTTTTTCTCTTTCCTCTCCCTCTCTCCCAACCGAAAAGGTCCTTCAGCCTTTAGAAATGGTCCCCGAGAGCCCTTCCAGATGTTGAAAGACTTGCATCCTTGTACTGTGCGGCCTCCTCAGCCGTGTCGCTGTTACCCCTCCTGCTCCCACCAGGTGGCAGTGCACCGCTGAACATGGAGTGGTGGCACCCTGCATCACTGCTCCATGGAGGCCCGAGGGCCGATCTTCAGAATGGCTGCCAGAGGGGACATTTCTAGTATGTTGTAACACATACTAATCCGTGTGGGGAGGGTGACGAGAAGCGGTCTCATTTCTTATTTAGAAACATAGATCCTTGCTAAGGATAATTTTCCTCTCCTGACTTGAGAAGGCTTTATATGGCTTGAGAGCAGTCTTTCCACCTGGAGAGTGTTTTTATTTAAAGATTTGATTCACCAAGCACCTTGCTGAGGCTGCAGTACTGGCATTTGTGTAATAGGCTCTTCTTTGTTTGAGATGGGCAGAACAGCTCCTAGAAGTTGCAGCTTCCCCAAGGTAAAATCCTTCTTGAAAATCGAAAGTCGATGTTGGTTGATTAGCTTCTATGTGCAAAATTTGGACCAAGTTTTACAAAGAACTCAAATAAGGAAAGGAAGTGCCCTTTTGCCTCAAGAAATGTTTTGTGCAGTACGAGAGGCGTAAGCACAAATACTGGCAACCTTCAGAATTAATTAACAAGTGAAGTGTCATTGAGTAGTGCTAGTTAATTAATCAAAGTACCCCTGGGCAGTGCTACCCTGGAGGCCGGAGTACAAATTGGGGCTGAAACGAGGCCTCTTGGTTGAAATCTGCCTATAGACCAGGTAGACTCTCTACCCTATCATGGTAGAAAACCCAACATTTACCCCTGGAGAGGTTGAACTAAAAAGGTTTTGGCTCTGGGAACACCCAGCCATATTTTGGATAGACACTGCCCTGTGAACAGAAGATGTAAGGAGAGTGAACAGCTAACTACTTGTCCCCCCAATATGCACCCCTTAGATCTCCTTTCCAATAAGCTCCCAGAATGCTACATTTATTTCCCCCAGGCACAAGATTGAAGATTAGCTTTCAGAAAACTGATTTGCTCAGGAGAATAGAAGTATAGATTCTGATATTTAGGATTTCCCCCAGTGAAATGGCTATTTCACTATGACTATTTTTATCTTCCCCTTGACAACCCTACCCAGGGCATAGAGCTTCGAGTCTGCCTTTTAATGCCTCATTCTTTAGTATGAACCAGGGTTTCCAAGCCTCGACACTATTGACATTTGAGGTCAGGTAAATCCTGTGAGGAGGCATTGTGGGATGTTAATTAAGCAGCATCTCTGGCCTCAACCACTAGATGCCAGTAGAATCCCTGTCTTCCTAGCCCCTCACCACCACCACCCCACCCCCCAAGCCGCCCCCGCCAGTCTTGAAGACTAGACCTTGCTTGAATGTCCCTGGGGGAGAAATCCACCCCCATCCTGAGAATCACTGGCGTGAACCGACATCCACAGTTACAGACATTGGAGGGAAGTCTCAACATAAGAAAAAAGCAAAACTATTTGAGGAAGCAACTTTGAGAAAAGGAATCAGGGGAAAGGGCAAATCATGAGCCAGGGCATAGGGGAAGGGCTTAAAGGAAAACAGTATCTTCGGGGAAATGAAAGGACATTGTGTCTTTAAATAAAGAATGATATCCATTTTTTAAAAAAACCTCATATAGCTAGAAAGATCCTTGCCTATTAAAATTTTGATGTAGGAATAAAAAATGAAAATATTGGAAGATCATGTTGAAGAATTCTGGTATAAAGCGGAACGAAAAGATAAAACCAACAGAGAAAAGATAATAAAATTAGATAATCAAACTGGATGTTGGAAGGCTACTATCCAGAAAGAACAATAACACAGGCAGGTGTCATTAAAAAAAAAAAAAAATCACCCAAGAAAAACGCCTACAACTAAAGGATGTGACCTTCAAACTAAAGGAATATCCCCAGCCCAGTAAAACTATAGTCACAGAAGATATATCATCATGCAATTTCAGAACTAAAGATAAAATTTCCAAAAAGCGAAGGAAAATGAGTCACGTTTGGAGTCCAAGTGCCATTCAGAATAATGATTAGAGCAATCCTCACACCAGTTCCCATACGACGTTTCATAGAGGATGTGCTCCACCAAAACAAGGAGGACCTAAGAAGGAGGAAGACTGTGGTCCTAGAATCTAGGTTCCAGCCCAGAAGAGAAATGAAGGAAATTTTCAGGATGGCAGTGAAGGGAGTTTCCATATGAAGACCACCACATACAGCAGGCCTAGAGAACAACTGGTTGGGAGTTGGAAGTTGAGCAGGGGGACAGAGAACTCCAGAAAGGATGCTTCCAAGAAACCAGTAATGATGATGAATTACCTCAGGTGTCTGACCAAACTGAGAGTCTCATAGGAAACTTCAAAACCGTGTGTGTGTGCACACATGCATACATACAAATATATGTGTGTGTGTGTGTGTATACATATATTTATTTATATAGCTTTGATTAAAAAAAAAAAGTAAGTGCTTTGAATACAGGGGAAGGAGAGATCTCAGGGCTAGGAAATTGGAAAACACAGGACACATTCGGACAAATGGTGGGTGTGTTTTTGAACCATGACAGGAGATTGGGAAAGAAGTTGGTGAAATTAAAAGATAAAAAATTATTTCAGTTTTAGAAACCTGAGGTCATCTTAGAATGCTTTCAGTTACAGAAAGGATTTAAGTGACCCAATATTTTCTTAAGTTTGTGCAGAGGGTAGAGGGATCATCTATTGGTTGTGAATAATGGTTGATGTTTGCTTTTGTCTTTGAACATTTTTCTGTATTTTCTAAGTTACAATTAGAAAACAATTAAAGTTATGTTTTGAAACAAACTAAGTAGTAAAAGCACCTGTGGAAATAGTAATCTATGCATAGGAAATATTTATTTTCTAAATAACCCAAACACATATCATAAGGACCAGTCTTTTGGGAAGGGTATACTTGTATCTTGGAAACACATTAGTTTTCTGCTACTTTAATAAATAGAAATATTTTGTTTTGTATCTTTTATTCTACGTATGTGTATAACTCAGTGGCAATTTGGTGGTTGCAGGATTTATCAAGCATGGCCTCTGAAATTAACATGGCGTGCTTCCATTCAACAACACCTATTATTTTCCACAAGGTGGGGTGCTAACTTCACAGAGTGGGCTGAAGTTGGCTATAACTTACTGAAACTTCTAAATCTAATGCATCTGCTCATTCTCTTTCACAATTCCCAAGCAATCCTGAAAGAAATACTTTTGTAAATTAATAGTTGCAATCGTGGGTTTCGTTTCAGTTTGTGAATTCTGTTAAACTCGTGGTATTCATTTTTAGAGTGTGATTAATCTATATAAACACTTTTCCTCTTTAGAGTGGATCTTGACTGCATTCAATTATAGGTATAAAGAATACGTCTAATTTGGTGAAGGCCATTATAAATGAGTGAAATACCAAAATAAAATGTTGGTAGTTTATTGCAAACAGAGATCCTGATGTGGCTGTTTCAGTGAATAGATGAGTATTTTCAAAATGCTGTTATCAGGTAGATGTATACATGGTTCTGAAGTATTTTAAATAGCTGAGTCTCTTAAATTCTTTCCTAAATCTTAACTATCCCATTCTCCATCTCTACAACAAAGGCAAGTCAGGTTAAACTTTCTCTGCATCAGATTCTGAATTGATGGAATTGAAGAAACTATGAATAACATTGCAGTTGTTCGACTTTCTGATCATGTGCCCAGAATGCCTGTGCCAGTTTAATATATGTGGGGTTCTTACAACATGCAGAGCCAGTAGCAGTGTAGAATACAGTGCTGCCCCTTTCCATTTTGAAGTGAATTAGAGACATTCTAATAACCAATGTTTACATGTAAACATTTACATAACGCATATTTTTTTAATGTATACTTATATTATGGTCCCGAGCATACAATAATTTGTCATCGTTGTTGTCATAAAATCAGGATGTGGCCTCTTTCCCTTTGTCCTTCCTTTTGCATAAACGAAGGTTCTTTCGTGCCTTTTAGCCATTAGGCACCAGGAAATAATTATGGAGCTGGTAGTTAGAATCATGCCAGGCATAACATAATTCCAAGCCACGCAACTAATGAGGTTGACTATTGTACTTTCAGTTTCAGGATTGACCAAAGGGCAGATCATGGTCGGGAAGTGAAAGTGATGAGTGCAGAGGCATGTCTACTTGTCTGTCAAGGACCTGATAGATGCTCAGTTCATGGCAGCTGATGAGGAAGTGCCACCGAGTGACCTGTGGGTGGAGGAGCCATGGGTTCCAGACTGGGTCCTGCTGATAACCAGGGGAGGTAGATTCTCCAGACCTCATTCTCTTACTGCGAAGTAGAGGCCTGGACGAGATCGGGGGTCCTCAGAAAGCCTCCGTGATCCCCACAACTGGCTCTCAAGCCTGACTTACGAAAGACAAATGAGGCTGCTGCTCCAGGTAGGGCCCTCTGTTGCCTGCCTAGAACCTGCATTTCTGAGTGCTCCCTTTTCCTGGATTCGTAGGTTATCTTATTCTGTGTACCTGCCAGGTCAACCCATTGCCCCATTTTAGGTACAAACCCATCTGCCCCATTTCAACCTAAAAATTATCTGTAATATCTTCTAACATTGATATATTTTATACTTACTGTTTTACTGACTCATAAAATTATGCTGAAAACCAGACCATAATGAATAATGATATGCTCTCAGCCTGTTTCCCCTTTCACCATTCACCCCACCTAAAAACCTGAGAGTCACCCCAAACTCTCCAGCCTCCCTAAGTCCCTCCTTCCCACCATTGGCCCTCTCCATTCCTTCACCTCAGTGCTGCAAGTATCCTTTAGGCCTTGGACATCGTTCTCCTGATATATTTCAGGGATCTGCTTCTGGGGGAGCCCCACCCCTTCTGCCAGAGTGGTGGTTCCTGAATGCAGATGTGGTCACATTGCTCTCATCATCCTCCAAGGATTCCTCATTGCCTTTAGCTTCGTGTACATGCTCCTCAGCATGGCTTTGAAGGCCCTGCCTCCCTAGCTCCATTTTCTGCTGTTCTCTCCTGTGCTCCTTGTATACCAAACAGTGCCCCCCAAATTTCATGCAATTTCATGTGTCACTGCTCTGAACATGTCTGGAAGACCCTTTTTCCCCCTCTGCTATCCCTGGTAAATTTTACATCCTGCCCAGAAGTGAGATCAAGTATCTCTTCCATAAAGCCTGATTTAGCTTCTCAAAGTATAGTGCATCATTTCTTACTTGGTGCTAACATTATATTTAATACTTATATCTCCTTTTGTATTACGCTCTTTGATTGCAATTGCTAGTTTTTCTGTGTTGCTCTGCTACTCTCTACTGAATTCCTTATGAATGCCTTCCTCACCCATGTGTTTCCAGCCCCGTTCCTGTCACCTGGTAGGTATCTAATGAGTGAAATGAAAAACACAGCACTGCAATTCAGTGTTCATCTATGATATTGACATATTTTCTTTTGTAAAAAAGGGAAATAGTCTTACATTTATTTATTTATTTATTTATTTATTTATTTATTTATTTATTTTAAATGTTTATTTATTTTTTAGAGAGAAACAGAGTGTGAGCAGGGGAGGGGCAGAGAGCAAGAGAGACATAGAATCTGAAGCAGGTTCCAGGCTCTGAGCTGTTAGCACAGAGCCCAATGCGGGGCTTGAACTCATGAACTGTGAGATCAGATGAATCATGAGCCGATGATGAATCATGAATCATGAGCCAAAGTTGGATGCTTAACTGACTGAGCCACCCAGGCGCCCCCCCTTTTTTAACATTTTTTAAACATTCATATCGTTTTAAAGCTAAAAGGAAGGGTGTTTAAGTTGCAAGTGACATAAAACTAAACTCAAAACTGGCTTGAGCACTAAGAGGAATTTGTTTACTTGCAAAGGGGAAAAATTCAGTCTTATTTCTGGGTGAGACTTGGTCCACGTGCCCAGCAATTTCACTAGCGATGGTCAATGTCTGTCTGCTCTATCTTCTGCAGCCTCACCGCCATCAGGCTCCCCACAGTGCTGGCTCCAGCAGCTATGCTCTCCCCTCAGGGTGGCAAAACCCAGTAGTACCTCCTGGCTTTCTATCTTTGCACTAGCCTGCAGGGAAAAAGGTCTCTTACAACGTGTAGAAGATAGAGAGAGAGGAAACTTCTTTTTCCCAGAAACTCCAGCAAATTCCTAATGTCTCCAGTCTCATGGTCTTCAGCTGGATTATAGCCCTGTCTTTCAGCCAGTCATTGTGGCCAGGGATGAGGGTTATTCCCATGTTGCTTAAGCCATTCCAGGCCTTCTCATGGTACTAGAGGTTTGGAACTGAAGGAGACAGGGGCTAACATCCCACCAAAACTGTGCCTGAGAGTGTGAGAGGAGTGAGTTACCCAAAAGAAAATTGGTTATTGTTGGCAAAAGAAGGGGGCAGTAAGAGGCTGAGAAGAGGACAACTAATATTCATTACAAAGGACATTAAAAATTTGAGTGGCCAGAGTCCCATAATTGTTTTAAGAACAAATGACTTTTTTTATTTCCTTGCTGCCCTGACCTCCAGGAGTGGAATGCTTCTAAAGGTGAAGTGAGGAGTGGCTTGAAAGCCATGGGACAAGCAGGGAGCATCAGCCTTGCTTGTCTTTGATGAGTTCGACTTGAGGGCCAGTTGTAGAATCATGGTGGCTAGTTGAGGATCCTGATCTTGCAAGGCCTCCTTGTGAAAGACTGAGGTCTAGAGAAGTTGACTTACCCAAGGTGACAGAACTGGTTATCAGCAAGACCCAGTCTGGGACCCTTGGCCCCTTCGCTCCTTCATCAGCTACCATGAAGTGAGCACCTACCAAGTACTTAAAGGACATGCACATAAGGACATTTTTGTGTGTACAGTGAATTATGGTCATCTTGATTTCAGAATGATAGAGCCATCCAACATAGTTTTCTTTTAGTATGTACATTATACTTTGCATTGTTAAGAAAACAGTTATAAAAGAAAGCTGAAACCCTTTTTGGTTGAATGAAATTTTACCGTTTTAGTTTTGTCTTGTTTCCAAGATTCTGCAATAGTGTGGCATTCATTAAATAATAAACATATTGTACATTTCAGTGTGTGGTAACAGCAGAGAATGACTTCATAGACCACTTAATCTGCTCTGTTGTGGTTTATGATGCCATCTGGATTCCTTGGTGGAATTATTTCCATCTAAATCACTATAAACTTCTATTTAGGTTGTCACAGATCTAAAGCCAGATATGTTTGTGGGTTTTAGCAGTGATGTAATTCTGGAAGATACTTTGAAAGTTACAAGTTGTCATATACTATTAGCATTTAACTCAGTGTTTCACATAATTTCAGACAAACTACAGACTGAGGAAAAAAAATCCATTTCTCTACTTTATTATTATTATTTTTTTTAGTAAACATTCTCCCTTTCTTGGCTGTCTTGCCACTCTATGTCTAGTTAGGCGTCAGTCAAGCTTGTGTAGGAAACACTGGGAGGCTCTGTGGGTATACATACAGTACTATAGCACATGGCCTCTGCCCCTTCTTAATTAGGACGTTTAGATAGATGGATGAAAAGGAGGTTTCACTAACTAGTATGTGTCTTTTTCTAAGATATGGTGCAGAGAGAATAAGGGAGAGAGAGAATCTCACTTCTTTGTCTTTTATATTACTGCCAGTTGCGTGAAAGAGACCAAATCATGTTGCAAGAGATGCACACTGCAGGATATACACATAGAACTGCACAGAAAGGACGGACTCGGGGTGCCTGGGTCAGTTAAGCATCCGATTCTGGATTTTGTCTAGCAGTTTGTGAGATCACGCCCCACACTGGGCTCTGAGCTTGACAGTGCTTAAAGACTGTTTGGGATTCTCTCTCTCCGTCTCTGTCTGCCCCTCCCCTGCTCACGTTCTCTCTCTGTCTCTCTCTCTCTCTCAAAATAAATAAACATTTAAAAAAAAGGACTCAAGTAGAATATACTTTCTATGTAACCCAGTTGGCTACCAGGCAGGAGCAATAGGAAAACAACAGGACTTGCTAAGGTTCAACAAAAACTCTGAGGATTTCTGAGTCCCTGTATTTTTACTCTGTTTTGTTTGTTTGTTTGTTTGTTTTCTTGGGGGTTTTTTGTTTGTTTTTACCAAAAAAGCTTGGAGGCCAGGAAGGACACCTTGGTAACAGTGGCAGTTGGGGCTGGTATGCCAAACCTACAGCACAGAACAGGGTATGAAGGAGAAGGTGACTGGAGGGCGCAGGGAGCTCAGTCCCCACAGAGCCAGGGAAGCAGGCAAGCTCTGTGGGTTGGAGGCTGTAGATATAGAGGGTAGGTGAGTTGAAGAACAGAGAAGGAAAAGAAAATGGGTCAGAATGGGTAGCTGGCTATATATAGAAGCAACAGAAGGCAGGGAACATGGCTCCATGGGAAGTTGGTTCAGCTCATTATGTATTCCTCAGAACTGAGGTGCAGAGATCAAAGAAGGGCCTTTAGAAGGGTGAGTCAGGAGCATATTTCAGGGCACATGGAAGACCTGTTCTACCACTTGCTGGCGGTGTCACCTTGGGAGATTTCAGATTTCTCATCCGTGAAGTGGAGAGGTTGGATTAGTTGGTCTCTTACAATCCTGAGATGTTACAAGGTAAAGAGTCAGCATCCTATCCAGCATAGACCACAGACTGGACTTCTAGAAACTATAGTGACAGTCATTTATCTGTTCAGCAGGTATTGACTGAGCACCCATGATGTATGAAACACCATTCTGCACAGTGGGGTTACAGCAGTGAGCAAGATGAAATCCTTTCCTCTCATGGAGCTTGTGTTCTGAAGAGAGAGGCAGACACCAGTCAAACACACAAACAAACAAGTTAATTGGAAGTATGAGTAATTCTGTGAAGATGGCAAAATAAGACAGTGTGGTGGAGGGTGACCGTGTATTGGGGGAGGGGCACGTGGGGAGCCTTGCCTCCTCTCTGAGGAGGTAATGTTCAAGCAAGACCTGGATTGATCCAATCTAGGGAGCACGGTAGACCACTCAGAATGAACCGAAAAGGCCCTCAGGAAGGAATGTATTTGACTTATTCACACAACAAGAAAGAAGGCTGATGTGGTTGGTGAGTGAACAAGGAACCATTAGAGAGATAAGGCAGCCCAGGTTACACAGGACCTCAGAGACAGTTGTCAGAAATTTGGATTTTATCCCAAGTGCATTGGTAAGCCTTTGGAGGGTTTTAAGCAGGAGAATGAAAGGAAAGATCTGCTATACATTATAATCTCTGGTGATTCTGTAGAGAGTAAAGTGTAGGGGAGCCAGAGGAGAGTTAGAGATGAGTTGAGAGGTTATTGTAGTCTTGGTGAGAGATGGTCATAGTTTGGACCAAGAATAGCAGGGATGTTGGGAATAAGTAGCTAGATATGGAATGTGTGTAGAGGTTTTAGAAGAAGGAGCCACAGGAGCAGGTGCCCCACCCTCCGTCCCTGCCAACGCCAATGTATATTTTCATGATCTTCATATATAACCAGGAAATTTATTTATGATAGATTTTGCTGTTCCTTTGTCAATTCCTGGCTTGGGAATGCGGAATAGCATGTTTTGGTGGCAAATATGATAGTACTTTTGAGTCATTATAGAAAAGCCTAGTGAATAGAGGAACACTAAAGTATGCATTTCATGTCCCCAGTGGAATGGATTCAGAGCCAGTTTAACATCCCACAGTGTCTTTCAAAGGAATTACTTTTCTTGGGTCCAGGATCCAGGGAACACTGACCCTGCTTGGGTTGTGTGGCCTCTCCTAAACTAAATATTGGGTCTAGAGGTGAGGGGTAGGGCTGGTAAAATGATGGATGAGGCTTCCTTTGTGTCCTGCATCCCATTAGTAGGACATAAAAGAGGGTCAGGGACATTTCCCTCAAGGCAAAGGTACAGACTAACAAAAATAGTTATGTCTGTGAGGATGCCTTCATTTGGATTTCTCCAGATGCCCCAATCCCTGAGAATGTCTGGCCAAAGGTCATAGCCAGGCCTGAACTGTCACTCTCTGAAACTCCATCCCATTCTTTTGTCTTCAGAGGAACTTTTGTTAAAACCAAAATACAATCTTTCTATTAATAATTTTTCCTTGTTGATTTCTGCATGTATTTGATTATTTTATATGTAAAAAACAAAAAACGAAAAAACCTCTCAAGATTTTTCCATGGCCTGACCCTTAGTGTTTCCTTTAGGCAATATGGGACATCAAATACCCTAGCACCAGTTTCTGTGTGTCAAGCATAGTTAATCTGAGAGCACTGTTTTTACCAAAATGGCCCAGGTTCCCATCCACTTCAATACACACCCGTGTAGAAGGTATAGAATTTTCCAAGTAGTGTCAGGTGCAGAATGGGTTGCTGTTCTTGTCTAGCCTAACAGGCTCCCTTCCCTTATATGCTCAGACCTCAAAGCTCTGGGGACACTCTTCTCTCATGGATCTGTTTTCTAGGGAGAGGACCCACAAAGGTTGAGACATTTCTTGAGGCCCTTGTGAGTGGTCAGTTTCATAGAGAGCAGTCTAGGCTCTCTACCTGGGACACATTGTTGGGGAAGAGGGCATTGGTCTTTGGTTCATTCTCATTCTCCCTCCTGTTTCCCCAAGCCCTTAGAACTTGGTGCCTCCTGGCTCTGGCTCTTTATAAACTTCCAGTCCCCCGCTTTGCTCAGGTTTTTTCTCTAGCCCCAAGAATTCCATTCATTTTAATCTGTTTACTGAGTGGCCCCTACAAATAAGGCCCTAAAGGTGCACTCTGAAATCACTGTCTTTGTGCCCTTTTATATCGTCCGTCTAAATATACCTCAGCTAGGTGACAAGAAGATTGGATTAATATCTATTAACATGCAATAAATAACATTGAATCACTCATTCAATAAATACTGAGCATCAACTGTAAACCAGGTACTCTTCACAAGCGCTGAGATTGCAGTGATTAAATTTCCTGGCATCCTCAGGTAAGTTATATTCTAATGGGGCAGACAGGTAGTAAATAAATAAGTATATAGTATGCCAGTAGAGTGGCATGGGTGACTCATTTGGTTAAGCACCCGACTCTTGATTTTGGCTCAGGTCATGATCTCATGGTTCATGAGATGAAGCCCTCTGTCAGGCTCCCTGCTGATAGTGGAGCCTGCTTAAGATTCTCTTTCCTCCTCCCTGCCCCTCCCTCTCTCTCTCTTTCTCTCTCTCTCTCAAAAAAAAAGCCCAAAATACAAAAACAAAAACGTAGAGCAAGCCTGTCCATGGGGGAAGGAAGAGTACGGGTACACGTGGGGTGGGGGTCTCTTAGAAAGGTTAGTCGGGAAGGTGTGTCTAAGGAGAACTGGCCTGCTGTAGTGGGGGAATGGGTGGTGAGAGACTTGGATTTAGAGAGAAATCTTTTGGGTAGGATTTCCAATTATCTGAACTTCTTATCAAAAAAATGATAATGTAGGCAAGATTTGGATGGGATCTGGAGCTGGAGGGCCTCTCCAGTATAGAGCTGTGGACTCTGTGGACTGTCCTGTCCCTGCCAGTCAGGGTCATGGTTCTGATCCCTTGTCTAGCTCCTCATCACTGCCCTTCCCCGAGTTCATCATCACCTGACTCTTTTCCTGTTTATCTCACTGACAGAACTTTCAGCTTGGCTTTCTTCCCAGCTACCACTTACACTCTTATCCTTAATGGTAATGCAGATTCTCCCATCATGTTGCCTCCTGCTGTTCTGAATAAATTTCTTTCCCTGTGACTTGGAAGAACCTACTCATTGTCCTGCCCTATGGGTCACTACATAGTTTATCATTTCAACTGGGACATTTCTGAGAGCAGAAGAGGCATTGTTAATAATTATACTGGGACTCTCCTCTGCAAACTGGGTGATTGGCCACTGTAGGTGTGTGATCATTGGCCCAGTTAGCTCCAGCCACAAGTGGAACTGGGACTCCACTCCTCAGCCTGGCATCTGATCTGGAGGCTGAGGTCAGGCTTCTTGCATGCACCTCCAGAAGCAGAGGCCATCATGCTGGTCACTAGCCTTGTTTTTCACCCTCAGGCCTGTTTTCTAGTTTCCGTCTTGGAAGTCCCTCAGTCTCCACCCCAGAACATCCCACTACTAGTTTCTGTTCCTCCTCTGAGAATGGACAAGACTTCCTAAACCCATCTTCTCTGCTTCTTCAAGCTGCTTTCTGGGATGAGATGTAGTCTCTTTTTCCATGTCCTAGTCTGAGACTGCCGTCTTCAGACCCAGACAGACGCCCTTGAAAAACCCCTCCCTACCAGGCCTGTGTGTTTGCCCCTCTGGAGTGCAGATGGAATCTAAGGAGTTGGGCTGCTAGAGCCTTAGTCAAACTGCTTCCAGCCCCTCAAGACACTAAATATATCCAGAAATATTGCACATTGCTTCTTTACAAAGTTATATGCTTGCAGCTTTAAGAGATTCAAGGGACATTATAAACACCCATGCATTTTTGAAGAAATTTTTATAGATACGGAGATCAGGCCTCAAAACTGGGAAGTAACATCCAAAAAACCTTTAGAATGAGACCCTACTGGGTTATTTTTGCCGTAATAATAGCAATGACATCTTATTGGATTCAAATGTGTTTTGCAGTACAAGTTCCACAATCCCATATCTAAATTACCAAAAAGTTCTGAAAACTGGGGGATGGAGGGGATCTGAAGTTTGTCACACCTTTGGCAGCAAAACCTGATTTGAATTGGCCTAGTCTTTATTTATCCTTGTTAGTGTGAATATTCATGTTTTGCTGCAGAGATATTAATATGTTTGGTTACTTCCCCCAAACTTCCAAGGATGCCCCATATTACCTGTTAAAAATACTTCTGACCCAAAAGTTTTCTGATGAGGGATTTTGGCTCATAGTACGGTTTTGCCAGTTATGTGTTTTCCAATTAATAATTATAAATTAGGCAAGCACAGATCTCAAAGAAAATACCTCACAGGTTTGTCCCCACTTGGTTATTTACTGCTCCCTGTTTGCTCTGTAGTTTGGGAACTATTCGGTGTTATTTTCTAGTTCAACATTTAGTACTTTAATCCTTTGGAAGGAAAAACAATGTTGGTTTAATAAATGATGAATAAATAGAAATAGTGAATAATATATTGAATCCAGATCTCTCCTTCTCCACTGGTGTAACATGAAAGGAGGAGGAAATAGTCTTTACAGTCACATGTGAAACAAAGTAGTCACATGTGTAGTACATTTGCATTTTGTGCAGTATATATAAGAACTATACTCATGCCTTCCTGGAGTATGAGGAAGGCTCATACTGGAGGCTCATACTGGAGGCTCAACAAAAGCCTCCAGACACAATTTCATATCTTTTTCTAAACACACAATCTCAGGACCAATAATTGTATGTCTTCCACTAGTTTAGGAAAAGCCTTTTCTATTTTCTCAAGGAGTATATTGTACCTCTAAGCCAATAGGGGGATGGGGAGAAGAGTGTATTAAATACTTAGTCCTTTACTGTCTGACTTAACCTGTGTGGTAGCCAAGCTCCAAGAAACCCCCAGGGTTTCAAGCCCCCTGTGTAGTCTCTTTCATATTAAATAGGGTTGACCTATGTAACCAGTAGGACTTTGTGCAAATGACAAAGTGTGACTTCTGAGGTTAGGTCATAAAAGACATTGTGGTGTCTGCCTTTCTCTCTCTCGAATCACTTGCTTTTGGGAAGCTAGTTGCTGTGTAATGAGAATACCCAAGTAGCCCTATGGAAAAGTCCATGTAGCAAAGAAGTAAGATCTTCTGCTAAAAACCAGCACTAAATTGCCAGCCACGTGAGTGAGCCACCTTAGAAGTGGATCCTCCAGCCCCAGTCAAGCCGTCAGATGACTGCAGCCCCAGCCAACAACTTGACTTCAATTTCATGAGAGATTCCAAACCATAATAACCCTGCTAAACCACTTCTGGATTCCTGACCCCCCAGAAAGTTAGAAACAAAAATATTTGTTGTTTCAAGCTACTGGGTTTGGAGGTAATCTGTTACATAGCAAAAGATAACAAGTATACCAAGAACTTTGATTCAAGGAGAAATGTTCATTTCTTTTATTATGAAAGTAACAGTACATGCTTGTTGCAAATTTTAAGTGTGGACATACATGACCTGGAAAATAAAAATATCCCCTCTTTGCAGTTTATGGTGAATAGTTCCAGATTTTCTCTGAGCAGATACTAATATGTGTACATCTGTGTATACCAACACACATGTGTTGTGATTTGTTACTACACCCTGAACCGTATTAAACATACTGTCCTGCCACTTGCATATTCTTTTTAACAATTTAGCTTGGCACATCTTCCATGTAAGCTCATATAAATCTGTCATTTGTTAATTTATCTTCATATATTTTGTTGTGAACATCTCCATTTCCTATTGGAGGATATTTGGGCTGTCTCTGATTTCCACAAACACAATGCATGATACAGTGAATAAGCATGTAGGTGAATCTGTGGGATATATTTCTGGAAACAGAAATGTGGATCAAAAGTAGACACACTTAAAATTCTGATAGATATTTTTGGATTGCCCTCACAAAAAGCTGTAAGCAAAAGTTGTACCAGGGAATGTAAGTGTCTATTTCCCAGCACCCTCAAAAAACACTGGGTAACCATGGTCTTTGACAATTGGGTAAGTAAAAAATGATTTATTGCTTTCTTTTATGTTTAATTATTAACCATCTTTTTGTGTTTATTGGCTGTTTGAGTTTCTTCTGTTTGGGGTTCTCTGTCCATCTCCTTTGGCCATCTTGGTATTAGATTATTTGCCTTACATGTTGGTTTGTAAGAACAATTTGTGTACCAGCATGTTAACCTCTTTGCCTAAAACATATTTTGTAGAAAATTTATCCCAACTTATTGTCAACACCAACTTTAACATTTTTAATGATATTTAGGAACTTTTCTGTCATAACCTGATGATGTGTGTCATATAAAGCATGGGAAGGGCTTTGTAACTTAATTTACAAGTAGTTAGAATGAAAATTTTAAATAAAGCATGACCTGTGTCTACAAGCATTAACTGTTGCTGTGTTTACCTTGGTTATCAATGGTCCGGTTGACTTGGATTGTTACTGTTTTCCTTCTAGTTTCCCGAATACTTTATTCACCGCATTCCCAGAAGCCGTGAGGTTCAGCAGTCCTGGCTGTCCACAGTGCTCACCACTTTGTACTCTATGTGGCTCTCCTTTCCCCTGACTCACCGAGTGAAGCCAGATTTGGTATGTATGACCATCACTAAGGAGAGGGACAGTCAGTCTCCTGTGGGTCTTTCATTAGTAATGGAACATAGTGTTTTCTTACACAGCTACCCTTTATCAGTATGCCAGATTCTATACTGGACCTTTTTATGATCATATGCTAAAATTTATCATGCAATGCACTTTGCTGAAAGAGGTGAGAAATTTGTCTTCCCTTTCTAGCTGTAACTTAAACTCTAAATTTGCCCTCTTCTCCCCCCCTCCTCTTGTGATAAGCCCTAACAGAGCAGTGTCTTTAACCAATTTGTCTTCCTACTCACCTATGGTTCCTGAGCCAACATCATGTGCTTATCAGCC
Organism: Herpailurus yagouaroundi; assembly: GCF_014898765.1. Taxonomy (NCBI): domain Eukaryota; kingdom Metazoa; phylum Chordata; class Mammalia; order Carnivora; family Felidae; genus Herpailurus; species Herpailurus yagouaroundi. The sequence continues at coordinate 81,481,742 of NW_024412388.1, read as the reverse complement.
AGAGGAGAGCCAATTTTTTATTCCTTTTCAGTACTCTTCTTGTTTTTTGTCAAGACTGTGTTACCAGATATGGAATGCAGTGGGCAGAATGTTACACACACCCAAGTTTTATAGGAGAATAATACAGAAAATAAAAATCTAAAAACATAATTACTGCACTGTGTTCAAGCTTACTTTCCTTATCATCTTAAGTTCTCTGTGGTCTTTAGGATGAAGTTCTGTTATTAAATTCTAAATGCATTTTAGTAGACCATGGAGAGTGGTGGATATGTTATCATAGGAGTGTACACAGTTCTTAAATAACACTTTCTTTCCTATTTTAAGACAGAATCCATTCATCAGCATATCCTGAAAGGAAGCTCTTCACTTGCCCTCCACATACACAAGTTCTGGTCTAGTGGGTATTATTCTCATGAGTAGTTGGAACAGAAATGTGTAGCTTGACTTTGAACGATCTCTGAGTTTGGTCATTGCCTTTCATCAGCTGAACTGCAGTTCAAGTCCCTTCTTTGGATGAGAATTTTAAAATCTGAATTTTCTGCATGAGTATTTAGATTGTTTTTAAAAGATACAGTTTACAAACAGTGAGATGCACAGATCTTGTGTATAGTCTGACTGTGTCCTTCTCAAGATAGAGGACATCTCTGTCACCCCAGAAAGTTTTCTCCTGCTTCTTCCCAGTCATTCCCTGGCCCTGAGCAACCACTTTCTGATTTTTGTTACCATAGATTACTTTTGCTTATATTTATTTTTAAATTTTAGACAAAGTGAGTTTATTTCACAGTCTCCAGCCACATTTTCAGTGTGTAGAATTTAGATATTTCCCTAAAAAAATCATTACTGCCCAGAAAAGTTTAATTATTTCTAAAATTCAAAAGGCAGAATGGAAGGGAGAAAAGGTCTTGATATTTTAAGCAGGAAATCTGGTGTTTATATTTACTAGATCACTAGAGGCGTGGCCACCATCACTGGCAGCAGCTAGCTTGAGTGTGGTTTAGGACTCCAAAGGGTTAAGGCTCAGAAGGAAGTAGTGACATGATGGATGATGGCTGTCATAGACACAGAGGAGCTCTGGTGACTGCCTGGCCCGGCATTTGATACCCTTGTAGTGGGAAGAGTAACCCGTGGGGCATTAGGACACTTGGTCCCAGGCCACTTTGGCTTTCATTTCATTTTCGTCAGTTCCCTTCTGGGCCTCATTCTTTACCTTAAAATGAAAGAATATATTAGATATCCTCTCAGTTTCCTTCTGACTTAGTCTAAAATTTTATGAATGCTATAAATTTGCTTGTAAAAGAATGGAAGGAAAAAGCTATTATGACGTTTCTAAAGGAATAAGAGTGAAAAGGGGTTGGGGGATGTGAAGTACTTATTTCCATTCTTAGCTGAGTTAGTGAAAATCATTTCAAACCTGAGCGTTACCCGATCAGCTGTTCCCATACAGTTGGCTTCACAAAATGAATTTGCACTTAATGTATTTCCCTTCACTTTACAGAGAAAAGTTAAGGGTCAAGAGGCCTTTTTTACAACATGCAGATCTCTCTGCATTCATCCTTGACTTTCTTATGACTTTTGTCACAAAGCACTATTCCTTTTTTACTTCTTTTAAAAAAAAAGTGAAAGAAAAACCCACTCTTAGAAGAGATAGCAGCATCGCAACTTAAATCACTGGAGTTGCCTGAATGGCCAGGTGCCTGTCTGCTCTACTTTAACTGTATGCACCTGAGTGTACTGCTCCATTCAGCTGTCTCTGTACCTCACTTTGCCATCTATAAAATATAAACACAGACACTTCCCTGTTGTTCCAAAATGAGTGTTGAATAATAGAACATTTTAATGTTTTTTAAATGGAAATTCCATCTGGAACATAACAGGTAATGTTTATTGAGCACTTATATATGCCAGATGTGGCACTAAGCGATTGCCATACAAGATAGGTGGTACTGTTATTCTCGTTTAATGGCTGAGGAAACTGAGGCACTAAGCCGCAGGAGGTTATTTGTCACCTTTATATTAAAAATCTGGGTCAAGGAGCATCAATAATAGCAAAAATGAGATTTCATCAAATGAACTGAGATCTCTGGTCCTTTCAGTCACTTACTCTTTTCTGTTTATCTTTGTTATCTTGGAAGCAGCAAATAGAGTTAGCCAAATTTGGAATGCTGTATTATATGTTTGATTTGTAGATGAGTCTATCCCGAAAGTGGTAATTTTTAAAAGTATGCAGCCAGTGCCTGCTGTGTGCTACTTTTCCAGTTGGTTATCTAATAGACATCTGAAACTTTCTTAGTCCAGAATAGTAGATATTTCCTCTTCTTTCCCCGTTTTAGTCAATTTGCTCGAGTCAGATCCCCAGGAGACATCTTTGATTCTTCTTTCCCAAACCCTACTTCCCGTGTTCAGTAGCAAGTCCTGCCAGCCATGTCTTTGAAATTTATCACCCATCTGTCTATTTCAGTCCATCTTGACTGCCTCCATGCCGTCCGCCCCCCCACCCCACTGCATAGTCTCCTAACTTGTCTGCCTGTGGAAGGAAGTTCATGATCCCCCACAATTTTTCTTTACCATTTAACAGCCAATGTAATTTTTTTAATGTAAACTAGATTCTGTTACTTCATGCTTAAAATCCTCCAGTGGTGCTCTTAGAATAGAGTTTAAATTTAGGATAGCCTGCATGCTCCAGCCCTGACCGCTTCTTTGACCTTTTCTCCTCTCTTTCCTTAGTTTACTATGTGCCAGCCACACCTGCCTTTTTTTTTTTTTTTTTTTTTTTTAAACAAACCCAACTGATTCCTATCTCAGAGCCTTTGTACTTGCTGTTCCCTGTACTTGGGACTCTTTACTCCTGACCTAAACATGACCGGCTCCATTTTGTTCTGAGCTCAAGTATCATCTCCTTACAAAGGCCTGACTACTAGTACTTCTCCTTATTCCTCTGTCGCATTGTTATGCTTTATTGTCTTCATAGTATTAGTCCCAATAAAAATTACCCTTTTTATTATCCTTTATTGTCATTCCATAAGAAACTGCGACTGCCTTGTCCACTGCTGGAAAACGATACCTGGCCCATGGTAGCCTCTCAGTACATATCTTTGATAAATGTTCCACTCACTGTGCTAGTTACTGAGGGTGCAAACATGAGTGAGACATGGGCCCTGGCCTCAAAAAGGTTACACTCTAATGGAGGAGACAAATGGGAAAATAATTATAATTCAATATACCAAGTTCCTTAATGGTAGCAAGTAAAAATTGCCATGGGAATATGTCAGTGGTTGGTTCATTCACAAATATTTGTTGACCTACTCTGTGCCAGGATTTATACTGTGCAAGAGATTATAAAAGTTAGCACAGTAGAGCAGTCTTGCCTATAGCTAGATGGTTGTAGTGTGATACATCCTCTCTGGGAAGTGGGGTAAGGCTTCCGAGTAGAGATGACATTTAAGCAAAGGTGGGTAAGAGAGAATACAAAACTGTCATTTTAAGAAGAGTCAAGATTAGGGGCACTTGGGTGGCTCAGTCAGTTAAGCAGTCCAACTTTGGCTCAGGTCATGATTTCACGGTTTGTGAGTTTGAGCCCTGCATCAGGCTCGCTGCTGTCAGCACAGAGCCCACTTTGGATCCTCTGTCCCCTTCCTCTCTGTATCTCCCCTGCTCTCTCTCTCTCTGTCTCAAAAATAAATTAAAAAAAAAAAGAGTGAAGATTAATAAGTCAGCTAAGTAAGAGAGTCACATAATGTACATAAAGTCGAAATCTTTAGACTAAACCTTTATTAATTGAAATTTTATATATAACATTTTATTGTTATTAGAAATTGTTAGGACCTGGAACTTAACTCAGTACAAGTAATAAGTAGTCATTTTTAAAAGGCTAAATATCATAGGTACTTTTAAGATGGTATATTGGGCTTTTTTCTTTAAAATCCCCACAAACAGGGACGCCTGGGTGGCTTAGTCAGCTAAGCATCCAACTCTTGGTTTTGGCTCAGGTCATGATCTCATGGTTTTGTGAGTTTGAGCCCCATGTTGGGCTCCATGCTGACAGTGCAAAGCCTGCTTGGGATTCTCTTCCCCCTCTCTCTGCTTCTCTCCTCTTTGTGCTCAATTGCTCACTCTCTCTCTCAAAATAAATAAACTTAAAAAAATTTAAAATCCCCACAGAATTTTTTCATTGAATCCTAATAGTTAAAGGAAATAACCACTTAACCATTTTATTGATTATCATTTTGATTCATCAGAATGGATCCACCTAAAAGTCATATTTTTAAAGTCTTTTAGAAAAATAACATTGAGCTATTCTGATTTGTCTGGTACTCTTCTAAGTACTTTACATACATTAACTCACTTAATTTTCCTAACAGTCTTCTCACATAATACTTATATTCATTCCATAGATGAGGAGCCCAAAATCCAGAGAGGTGTAAGTAACCAAGATCGCAAAACTAGTCAGTGTAACTTAACTCTAGTTCTCTTTATAAATGTATCGGATTCTGCCAGAATTAGCTAACTTGCTCAATTCAAAACTAGTATTTTATTTTTAACATCTGTATTGCAGTAGGCACTGAAAGGGGTTACTAGAATAGAGCCTATGTCCTTGAGAAGCTTTTATTTAGTTAGCTTCAAGAAAAATAGAGTAAAGAAATGATAGGTAGACATGCAATAGAGAGTAATTCTGTTGGAAAAAAATGAAATCAGAAATTGTTCTTCCATTTCTACAGCAACAGCTTGTTCTGCTACTCAAGATTCTTTTTAAAAAGCATTTGAACACATCATTTTTTTAGCTTTTTAAAAAATTTGAAACAATTATCACAAGAAGTTGCAGAAATAATACATAGATGTTCCTATATTCTTCACCCAGCTTTCCTTAAAGGTGACATCATATATAACTGTAGTACAGTGTCAAAGCCAGAAGATTTATATTAGTATGATACTGTACTGTTAACCAGACTACAGACCTTACTCAGTTTTCACTGTTTTTCTATATGTATTCGTGTGCAGTTGTATGTGTGCATATGTATAGTTCTATGCTATTTTATTCGTGTATTTGTGTAACCACCACGAAAATCAAGATACAAAACTGTTCCATCACTGCAAAGGAGCTTCCCTGTGCTCCCCCCATCCCTGTCTCCTGGCAGCCACTAATTAGTTTTACCTCTATACAGTTTGTCATTTCAAAATGTTCTGGAGAAGGTTAAGATGTAAGAAGTGTAGGGCAACCCTAAGCTTGCCTCCTGCCTCAAGCACAGCTAGAGAAATATCAAATCATTCTGAACACTCAAGAAATCGATCAGATGTCTTGGAGAACAAAGCTGCACATCTACAAGCAGAAAAAAATGACCCGTGGAAGGGAGGAAATGCTGAGAGTTGATTTGGGGAGAAAAGAGCCACGATTGCAGCAGTGGGGAAGGAGCCCTGATCACAGAGAGAAGAGCGAGAGAGAACAGGAGAGAAAGAGTGGGAAAAAAGGGTGAAAACATTCACAGGGGACTGCACAAAAAAATTTTTCCCCAAAACCATTGACTGGAAAAAGGAGAGGATTTCTTTTTTTTTCTTTTTTTTTTTTATAATATATGAAATTTATTGTCAAATTGGTTTCCATACAACACCCAGTGCTCATCCCAAAAGATGCCCTCTTCAATACCCATCACCTATCCTCCTCTCCTTCCCACCCCCCATCAACCCTCAGTTTGTTCTCAGTTTTTAAGAGTCTCTTATGCTTTGTCTCAAGGAGAGGATTTCAATAGCGCTAGTTTTTTATAAACAGCAGAGTGCAGTGTCTGAAGTTTTGGAGGTCAAGAGCATTACCAGGATTGTGCATGGCTGTGCTTAGTGGGGGATGAGGGAGGAGCCCCAGGAGTGGGCAGTGCAGTCTGAGGATTCCCTGTGGTTCACGGGGAGAAGTGGTTCCCCTGCTTGAAGAGCATTTGGTAGAGGTGATACAGCAGTTCCATAGGCAAGGGATCCTGTGGGCACCATTGAGCTACCCCATTCACCAGCATAGGAACAAAGATGCTAGCTGAGGACAGCAACCCTGGTGCTGGCTATGTATTACAATTTACTATAAACTCTGAACCTCTGTGCAGTCATGTAACTATTTTCTGGGACAAGCCAGCATCCAACACAGTGCAGTGAGACCCTCCCCCAGAGGATCAACATGGGTCTCTGCCACAAGGGTCTCTGATGTGTGGGGTTTGAAACCTAGCTGTGCCTAAGATAAAACACAGGTGTTCTGTGCTGTCTGGCAGGCAGACAGCTCAAAGACAGGGACCCCCTGGAGAGGCAATTGTTTGTCTGTGAGGGATTCCTGAGGAGTGGTGGGCATGAGCTCCCTGTTCCAGAGAGGAGAGAGCAGGGTGGAACCATTTTTACCCCTTGCCCACCAGCAGTGACCGACCTCATTGAGAGAAAAAGAGTGCCACCAAATGAAGACCTGAGCAACTTACACCTAGCCCTGCCCTCACTGTACCCTACAGGTGTATTTCCACTAGAGTAAGTCCACCTGAGAATCAGAGCAGTAGACCCCTCTCCCAGACCAGCATAACCCCCTTGCACGCACCAAGTCTACTGATCATAGAGTGCTGCAAAGCTTCAGCTCTGGGGGAAACAGGATCTAGCTTCCTTCGGGTTTGTTTGTTTTGGTTTTGTTTTTTTGGGGGGTTTTTTTTTTTTTATACAGAAAGAGCAATTTCTTTACTTTTTGAATTATTTTTAAGTTTTTATATATATTTTTTTCTATCAAGCTTCTCTTAACAATCAACCCAAAACACATCTACAACCTTCCTTCCTTCCTTCCTTCCTTCCTTCCTTCCTTCCTTCCTTCCTTCCTTCCTTTCTTCCTTCATTTTTCACCTCCAAAATGACAAGATGGAAGAATCCAACCCAAAAAAACAGGAAGAAATGTTGGCCAGGGATTTAATCAATATAGATATAATAAGACATCTGAACTAGAATTTAAAACAACAGTTATAAGGATACTAGCTGGGCTTGACAAAAGTATAAAAGACATTAGAGAATCCTTACGGCAGAGATAAAAGAACTAAAATCTAGTCAGGCTGAAATTAAAAATGCTATAACCAAGATGCAAATCCAAATGTATGCCATAAAAACAAGGATAGATGAAGCAGAGGAACAAATCACTGATAAAGAAGATAAAATTATGGAAAATAATGAAGCTGAAAGGAAGAGAGAAGCAAAAGTAATGAATCACAAAAGTAGACTTATGGAACTCAATGACTTATTAAAATGTAATAACATTTACATCATAGGAGACTTAGAAGATGAAGAGAGATGGGGCGCCTGGGTGGCGCAGTCGGTTAAGCGTCCGACTTCAGCCAGGTCACGATCTCGCGGTCTGTGAGTTCGAGCCCCACATCAGGCTCTGGGCTGATGGCTCGGAGCCTGGAGCCTGTTTCCGATTCTGTGTCTCCCTCTCTCTCTGCCCCTCCCCCGTTCATGCTATGTCTCTGTCCCAAAAATAAATAAAAAATGTTGGAAAAAAAAAAAAAAGATGAAGAGAGAGAAAGGAGCAGAAGGTGTATTTGAGCAAATTATAGCTAAAAGTTACCTAATTTAGGGGAGAACACAGACATCAAAATCCAAGGTGAACAGAGAGCTCTCATTAAATTCAACAAAAGCCAGCCATTACCAAGGCATATCATACTCAAATTCACAAAATACACAGACAAGGAAAGAATCCTGAAAGCAGCAAGGGAAAGAAGTCCTTAACCTACAAGGGAAGACAAAGCAGGTTCACAGCAGATTTGTCCACAGAAACTTGGCAGGCCAGAAGGGAATGACAGGATATATTCAACATGCTGAATGGGAAGAATATGCAGCCAACAATACTTTATCCATCAAGGCTGTCAACCAGAATAGAAGGAGAGACAAAGTGTTTCCCAGACAAACAAAAACTAAAGGAGTTTGTGACCACTAAACTAGCCCTGTAAGAGATCCTAAGGGGGACTCTGTGAGTGGAAAGCAGCAAAGACTACAAAGAACCAGAGACATCACAACAAACATGAAATCTACAGATAGCACAATGGCACCACATCCATATCTTTCGATAATCACTTGGAATGTAAATGGACTAAATGCCCCAATCAGAAAACACAGGGTATCAGAATGGATAAAAAACCAAGATCCATCTATATTCTGCCTACCAGAGACTCATTTTAGACCAGAGGACACCTGAAGATTGAAAGTGAGGGGGTGAGGAACCATCAGTCATGCAAACAGATGTCAAAAGAAAGCCAGAGTAGCCATACTTATATCAAACAAACTGGATTTTAAAACAAACACTGTAACAAGAGATGAAGAAACATTATACCATAATTAAGGGGTCTATCCATCAAGAAGAGCTAACAATTG
>NW_024412388.1:81374189-81473278 GCF_014898765.1 Herpailurus yagouaroundi | reverse complement strand
CCCCCCAAGACCAAAGCAACAAAGAATACAAAGGACCAGAGAACATCACCAGAAACACCAACTCTACAGGTAACACAATGGCACTAAATTCATATCTTTCTTTTTTTTTTTTTTTTAATTTTTTTTTTCAACGTTTATTTATTTTTGGGACAGAGAGAGACAGAGCATGAACGGGGGAGGGGCAGAGAGAGAGGGAGACACAGAATCGGAAACAGGCTCCAGGCTCTGAGCCATCAGCCCAGAGCCCGACGTGGGGCTCGAACTCACGGACCGCGAGATCGTGACCTGGCTGAAGTCGGACGCTTAACCGACTGCGCCACCCAGGCGCCCCATAAATTCATATCTTTCAATAATCATTCTGAATGTAAATGGACTAATTGCTCCAATCAAAGACATATATAGGGTATTAGAATGGATAATAAAAACAAGATCCATCTATATGCTGCCTACAAGAGACTCTTTTTAAACCTAAAGACACCTGCAGATTGAAAGTGAAGGGATGGAGAACCATCTATCATACTGATGGACATCAAAAGAAAGCCAGAGCAGCCATACTTATATCAGACAAACTAGATTTTAAAACAAAGACTGTAACGAGAGATGAAGAAGGGCATTGTATCAAAATTAAAGGGTCTGTCCACCAAGAAGATCTAAGAGTTGTAAATATTTATACCCCCAACTTGGAAGTACCCATATATATAAATCAATAACAAATACAAACTATCTCATTGATAATAATACAGTAATAGTAGGGAACTTTAATCCCCTGCTTGAGCAATGGGCAGATCATCTAAGAGAAAATCAATAAGGAAACAGTAGCTATAACACAGTCTGGATGAACTTAACATATATTCAGAACATTTCATCCGAAAGCAGCAGAATATACATTCTTTTCAAGTGCACACGGAACATTTTCCAGAATAGATCACATACTGGGTCACAAATCAGCCCTCAACAGGTACAAAAAGACTGAGATCATACCATGTATATTTTCATACCATAATGCTATGAAACTTGAAATCAAGCACAAGAAAATATTTGGAAAGATCCAAAATACATGGAGGTAACAGAACATCCTACTAAAAAATGAATGGGTTAACCAGGAAATTGAAGAGGAAATTAAAAAGTACATGGAAGCAAATGAAAATGAAACACAGCAGTCCCAAACCTTTGGGATGCAGCAAAGGCAGTCCTAAGAGGGAAGTATATTGCAATACAGGCCTACCTCAAGAAGCAAGAAAACTCTCAAATACACAACCTAACCTTACACGTAAAGGAGCTAGAAAAGGAACAGCAAATAAAGCCAAAAGCCAGTATAAGAATGGACATAATAGAGATTGGAGCAGATATAAATGATATAGAAACAAACAAACCAACAAAACAGTAGAACAGATCAACAAAGTAAGAGCTGGTACTTTGAAAGAACTAATAAAAGTGATAAATTCCTATCTAGACTAATCAAAAAGAAAAGAGAAAGGACCCAAATAAAATCATGAACAAAAGAGGAGAGATCACAATGAACACCACAGAAAGGCAAACAATTATAAGAAAATATTATGAAAAATTATATGCCAACACACTGAACAATCTGGAAGAAATTAACAAATTCCTAGGAACATACAAAGTACCAAAACTGAAACAGGAAGAAACAGAAAATTTGAACAGAACCATGACCAACAAAGAAATTGAATCCGTAATAGAAAATCTCCCAACAAACAAAAGTTCAGGGTCAGAAGGCTTCCCAGGGGAATTTACCAGACATTTAAAGAAGAATTAATACCTATTTTTCTCAAACCATTCCAAAAAATAGAAATGGAAGGAAAACTTCCAAACTCATTCTATGAGGCCAACATTACCTTGATTCCAAAAGCAGACAAAGACCTCACTAAAAAGGAGAATTAAAGGTCAGTATTCTTGATGAACAGGGATGCACAACTTCTCAACAAGATACCAGCAAATCGAATTCAACAGTACATTAAAAGAATTGTTCACCATGATCAAGCAGGATTTATTGCTGGACTGCAGGGCTGGTTCAGTATTGGTTCAGAAACCAATCAATATGATATACCACATTAATAAAAGAAAGAATAAGAACCATATGATCCTGCCAATAGATACAGAAAAAGCATTTGACAAAGTACAGCATCTATTCTTGATTGAAAAAAAAACAACCCTCAACAAAGTAGGGGTAGATGGAACATACTTCAATATCATAAAGGCCGTATACAAAGAACCCACAACTACTATCATCCTTATTGGAAAAAAACTGAGAGCCTTCCCCCTACAGTCAGCAACAAGACAAGGATGTCCACTCTCACTATTACTATTTAACATAGTCCTGGAAGTCTTAGCCTCCACAATCAGACAACAAAAAGAAGTAAAAAGCATCCAGATCAGCAAGGAAGAAGTCAAAGTTGGACTATTTGCAGACGACATGATACACTATGTAGAAAACCCAAAACACTCTACAAAATCTGCTAGCACTAACTCATGAATTCAGCAACCTACAAGATATAAAATCAATGTACAGAAGTCTGTTGTATTTCTATACACCAGCATTGAAGCAGCAGAAAAATCAAAGAATCAGTCCCATGTATAATTGCACTGAAAACCATGATACCTAGGAATAAACCTAACCAAAGAGGTAAAAGATCTGTACTCTGAAACTTTATAACACTTATGAAAGAAATTGAAGAGAACACAAAGAAATGGAAAAGCATCCCATGCTCATGGATTAAAAAAACAAGCATTGTTAAAATGTCTGTACTACCCAAAGCAATCTATACATTTAATGCAATCCCATCCAAAATAACACAAGCATCTTTCATAGAGCTAGAAGAAACAACCCTAAAATTTGTGTGTAACCTCAAAAGATCCCAAATAGCCAAAGCAATCCTGAAAAAGAAAAACAAAGCTGGAGGCATCACAATGCTGGATTTCAGTCTATATTACAAAACTGTAGTCATCAAGACAGTTTTATGTACTGGCATAAAAAACAGTCTCTTCAACAAACAGTGGGAAAACTGGGTAGCAATACACAGAGCAATGAAAGTGGACCACTTTCTTACACCATACACAAAAATAAAATCAAAATGGATTAAAGACCTAAATGTGTGACAGGAAACTATCCAAACCCTAGAGGAGAACACAGGCAACAACCTCTTTGACCTTGGCCATAGCACTTTTTTACTAGACATGTCACCAGAGACAAAGGAAACAAAAGAAAAAATGAACTATTGGGACTTGATCAAGATAAAAAACCTGCACAGTAAAGGAAACAGTCAACAGAACTAAAAGTCAGCCTTTGGAATGGGAGAAGATATTTGCAAATGACATATGTGATAAAGGGTTACTATCCAAAATATATAAAGAACTTGTAAAACTCAACACCCAAAAAAATAATCCAGTTTAAAAAATGGGCAGAAGACATGAATAGACATTTCTCCAAAGAAGACATCCAGATGGCCAACACTCATGAAAAGTTGCTCAACATCAGTCATCATCATGGAAATACAAATAAAAACTATAATGAGATATCACCTCACACCTGTCAGAATGGCTAAAATCAACAACACAAGAAATAGGAGGTGTTGAGGAGGATGTGGAGAAATGGGAACCCTCTTGCATTATTGCTGCATTATTGGTAGAAATGCAAACTGGTGCAGTCTCTCTTGAGAACAGTATGGAGGTTCCTCAAAAAGTTAAAAATAGAACTACCTTACAATCCAGCAGTTGCACTACTAGGTATTAACCCAAAGGATACAAAAATACAGACTTGAAGGAGCACATGCACCTGTATGTTTATAGCAGCATTATCAACAATAGCCAAACTGTAGAGAGGAGCCCAAATGTCCATTGACCAATGAATAAAGAAGAGGTGGCATATATATACAATGGAATATTATTCAGCCATCAAACACAATGAGATCTTGCCATTTGCAATGGTGTGGATGGAGCTAGAGTGTATTATGCTAAGCCAAATAAGTCAGAGAAAGACAAATATCATATGATTTCACTCATTTGTGGAATTTAAGAAACAAAACAGACGAACATACAGGAAGAATGGAAAAAAGAGAGGGAAATAAGCCATAAGACTCTTAATGATAGAGAACAAACAGGGTTGATAGAGGGAGATGGGTGGGAGATGGGCTAGATGGGAGATGGGTATTAAGGAGGGCACTTTTTGTGATGAGCACTGGGTGTTGTATGTAAATGATGAATCACTGAATTCTACTCCTGAACCCAGTATGGCACAGTATGTTACCTAACTAGAATTTAAATAAAAATTTTTTTAATGTTCTGTAAATAGAATCAAAGAGTTGGAAACCTTCTGAGATTGACCTTTTTTTACTGAGTATAATGCCCTTGAGATCTCCAGTTTTTTGCATGTATCAGTAATTCCTTTTTATTGATGAAAAGAATTCCGTTGTATAGATGTACCACAGTTTGCTTAGCCATTCATGCATTGAAGGACATTTGAATTGTTTTCAGATTTTTGCTGCTATAAATAAAGCTACTGTGAACATTTATGTACAGGTTTTTCTATAGGTGTTAAGTTTTCATTTCTGTAGGTAAATGCCTACAAATGAGATTGCTGGGTCTGATAGAAGATTCCAGTTAAGTTTGGCAAGAAACTGCCAACTATTTTCCATAGTGGCCAAATCACTTTACATCTTACTAGCAATGTATGCGAGATCCAGTTTCTCTCCATTCTCTCTAGCATTTGATGTTATCTCTCTTTCTTAGGTGTGTAGTGATATGCCATCATGATTTTATTTTGTATTTCCTTAGTTGCTAATGATGGTAAGTATCTTTTTGTGTGCTTGTCATAGTATCCCATCTTCATTGAGGGGTTTCTTGATGTCTTTTTACCCATTTTCTAACTGAATTGTTTGTTTTACTTTTGGGTTTTGAGAGTTCTTATATATACTCTAGATATGAGGCTTTTGTCCAGTATTATGGTTTACAAATATTTTCTTCCAGGTCATAACTTCTCTTTTCATCTAACAGGTTTTTTCACAGGCAAAAGTTTTTATTTTGATGAAATCTAATTTATCAATTGTTTATTTTGGTTGTTACATCTAAGAACTCAGGTGAAGAGTTCTAGATTCCAGGTAGTCCTAGATTCCAAAGACTTCCTCATGTTTTCTTCTAAAAGTTTTTTAGTTTTGTTTTACTTTCGAATCCATAGATCATTTTGAAAAATTTTTTTAGTGTTTATTTATTTTTGAGAGAGAGACAGAGTATGAGTGGGGGAGGGGCGGAGAGTCAGAGAGACACAGAATCCGAAGCAGGCTCTAGGCTCTAGGCTCTGAGCTGTCAGCACAGAGCCAGATGCGGGGCTCAAACCCATGAACCGTGAGATCATGACCTGAGCCAAAGTCAGATGCTTAGCTGATGGAATCACCTGGGTGCCCATGAATCCATAGATCATTTTGAATCAATTTTTGTGTAAAATATAGTGCTTAGATGAAGCCTCATTTTTCCTATAGATGTCGAGTACAATTTGTTTTAAACCTTCCTGGGGCGCCTGGGTGGCTTAATCAGTTAAGCGTCTGACTCTTGATCTCAGCTCAGGTCATGATCCATGGTTCATGAGACACAACACTGACATAACACTGACAGCTCAGAACCTGCTTGGGAATCTCTCTCTTCCCCTTCACCACTTGTGCACACATGCACACTGTTTAAATAAACATTTAAAAAAAATTTTTTTTAATATTTATTTATTTCTGAGACAGAGACAGAACATGAACAGGGGAGGGACAGAGAGAGAGAGGGAGACACAGAATCTGAAGCAGGCTCCAGGCTCCAAGCCATCAGCACAGAGCCCAACGCGGGGCTCGAACTCACAAACCGTGAGATCATGACCTGAGCCAAAGTCGGTCGCTCAACCCACTGAGCCACCCAGGCGCCCCAATAAACATTTTTTTTTAAACTGTCATTTCTCCATGGAATTGTTTTTGCCTCTTTGTCAAAAATCTGATGGAAATTTTTTTAAAAAATCAGTTTGGTTGGTGTGTTTGTGTTGTCTATTCCTGGATTCTTTGTTTCATTGATCTCTGTGTCTGTCCCTCTGCCAGTTCGCTATTATGAATGCTATAGCTGTATAGGAAGTGTTAACAGTGTGATTTCTCCCACTTTATTCTTTTTCAAAATCGTTTTAGCTATTCCAGTTCCTTTGCCTTTCTATCAGATTTTAGAATAAGCTTGTGTACATATACAATAAAATTTTGTCAGGATTTTGTTAGGAATTGCATTATATGTATAAATCATTTTTTGGGAAATCAGTATTTCTACTATATTGAGTCTTCCAATCCATGGCCATGGATGTGTCTGCACTTATTTAGGTCTTCTTTTATTTCTTTCATTATCATTTTATAATTTTCAGCATACACACAACATACATGCTTTTTTTTTTTAATTGATATGTTGGTATTTTACTTTTTTTGGAATGATTGTTAATTTTAAATGGTATTGCGTTTTTAATTTTGGTTTTGGTATGTTTGTTGCTAAAATAGAGAAATACCATGGACCTTTTTTTTAAAAATCTCATATCCTGTTATCTTGCTGAACTCACTTATTAAATTCTAGGAGTATTTATTTTTTATTTAAAAAAAAAACATTTTTTTAATGCCCATTTATTTTTGAGGTGGGGGGAGGGGCAGAGAGAGGGAGACACAGAATCCAAAGCAGGCTCCAGGTTCTGAGCTCTCAGCACAGAGCCCATTGTGGGGCTCAAACTCACAAGCTGTGAGATCATGACCTGGGCCAAAGTTGGACACTTAACCAACTGAGCCACCCAGGCGCCCCTATTTATTCCTGTTTTTTTAAATATAATTTGTCAGGTTAGCTAACATATGGTGTATACAGTATGCTCTTGGTTTCAGGAGTAGATTCCCGTGATTCATTGCTTACATACAACACCCAATGTTCATCCCAGCAAGTGCCCTCCTCAGTGCCCATCACCCTTTTTCTCCTCCCCTCCATGCCCCCATCAACCCTCAATTTGTTCTCTGTATTTAAGAGTCTCTTATGACTTGCCTCCCTCTCTGTTTGAAACTATTTTTTTCCCTTTCCTTCCCCCATTGTCTTCTGTTAAGTTTCTCAACATCCACATACGCATGAAACAGGTGATGTCTGTCTTTCTCTGACTAACTTATTTCACTTAGCATAATACCCTCCAGTTCCATCTACGTTGTTACAAATGGCAAGATTTCATTTTGTCATTGCCAAGTAGTATTCCATTGTATATATAAGCCACATTTTCTTTATCCATTCATCAGTTGATAGACATTTGGGTTCTTTCCATAATTTGGCTATTATTGATAGCTCTGCTGTAAACATTGGGGTACATGTGCCCCTATGAATCAGCACAAATCCTAGGAGTTTTAAAATAGATTTCCTGGGACTTTCTAGATAATCATGTATTCTGCAAAAAGGGAAAGTTTTATTTTTTCCCTTCCAACCAGTATATCATTTATTTCCTTTTCTTGCCTTATTACACTGACTAGTACTTCTAGTACTATATTGAATAAGCATGTATCTTTCTCTTGTTCCAAATTTTAGGGCAGTGCATTCAGTCTTTCACCACTAAGGATGATGTCAGCTGTGGGTTTTTTATAGATGCTCTTTGTCAAGTTGGGAAAGTTTCCATTATGTATTAGTTAGCGTTCTCCAGAAAAACTGAACCAGAGCCAATAAGATAGGATATTACTCAGGCTTTTTGTTCTAGTCAGGTCTTCAATTGATTGGATGAGGACCGTCCACATTAGTAGGGAGAACAATCTGCTTTACTCATTCTACCAATTCAGTTATTAATTTCACCCCAAAATACCCTCATAGACATACCCAGCATGAAGTTTGACCAAATGTCTGGGCACCCCATTGCCAAACTTGACACATAATATTAATCATCACAACTTCTGTTCATGATTTGCTGCAAATGAAAAAAAAATAATATCATTAATGACGCAATGAGTTTTGTCACTGTTTTTTTGTTTTTTGTTTTTTGTTGTTGTTTTTTTTTTTTTTTTGAGAGAGCAGGGCAGAGAGGCAGAAGGAAAGAGAGAGAGAGTTTTAATCACTGTGGAGCCTGATGCAGGGCTCAGTCCCCCGACCCTGAGATAATGACCTGAACCAAAACCAAGAGTTGGACGCTCAACCTACTGAACCAGCCAGGTGCCCCTTGTCATTTATTTTTGTTGCATCAGTTAATACATGGGATCATGTGATCTTTCTTTAGCCTATTAATATGGTGCATTACATTGATTGATTTTCAGATACTGAAACATACTTTCATTCCTGGAATAAATCTCACCTGATCATGATATATAATTCTTTTTATATATACATGGATTTGATTTGCCAGTAACTTGTTGAGAATTTTTATGATTATAGTTGTGAGGGATGTTGGTCTTTAGCTTTGTGTTTTGAACTGCCTTTGTCTGCTTTTGGTCATGAAATTATATTGGCCTTATAAAATGATTAGGAAGTGTTTCACCCTCTTTGTTTCCTGGAAGAGATTGTTTAGAATTGATGTTAATTTTCCTTTAAATGTTTGGTAAAATACCCCAGTTAAGCCATCGGGCCCTGAAGATTTCTTTTTCAGAAGCTTTTTAGCAGTCATAAGAATATTCAGATTATCTGTCTCATTTTGGGTGAATTTTGGTAGTTTGTGATTTTCAAGGAATTGTTCCATTTCATCTATATTATTACATTCACATGCATAGAGTTGTTTGTGTTATTCCCTTATTGTCCTTTTGTTGTCTTGTTGTTGTTTTTACAGCTTTAGGATCTGTAATTATACCCTCTGTTTCTTGATATTGGCAAAGTCTGTCTTCCCTTTTTTCTCTTTTTATGTTTGTCAGTCTTGACAATAGTGATCTTTGTAAAGAATCAGCTTTTTGTTTCATTTCTTTTCTCTGTTCTTTATTATTTCTTTTCTCCTGTTTGCTTTAGGATAATTTTGCTCTTCTTTTTGGGGGGATTGTTTTCTGTTTTTTAAGTTGGCTCCATGCACAGCACAGAGACCAACGTGGGGCTTAAACCCAGGACCCTGAGATCAAGACCTGAACTGAGATTAAGAGTCAGACACTTACCCGACTGAACCACCCAGGAATCACTTTTTTTGGTTTCTTAAGGTAGAAGCTTAGGTTATTGATTTAGGACCTTTCCTCTTTTCTAATGTAAGCATTTAGTGCCACAGATTTCTCTTTCAGCACTGTTTTAGTTTCATCCTGCTAATGTGGATATGTTGCATTTTTATTTGGTTCTGAGTATTTTTTTATGTCCTTTGAGACTTCCTCTTTGACCGATGGATTATTTAGAGTGCTTTGCTTAATTTTTGACTATTTAGAGTTTTTTTTCCTATTACACTTCTGTTATTGATTTCACGTTTGATCCCATTGTGATCAGGAAACATGCTTTGGTTTTTTTTTTTTGTTTTTTGTTTTTTTAATTTTTTACATTTATTCATTTTTGAGAGACAGAGAGAGACAGAGCACAAGCGGAGGAGGGGCAGAGAGAGAGAGGGAGACATAGAATCTGAAGCAGGCTCCAGGCTCCGAGCTAGAGCCTGACGCAGGGCTCGAACTCACAAACCGCGAGATCATGACCTGAGCCGAAGTCAGACGCTCAACCGACTGAGCCACCCAGGCGCCCCTCATGCTTTGTTTTTAAATATGTGGAGGTCTGTTTTATGAGCCAGGATACAATCTATCTTGGTGAATATTCCACGGGTGCTTGAAAAGAATGTGTATTCTGCTGTTGTGTGGAGTGTTCTGGAATTTCCTGTTAAATGGCGTTGGTGGATAGTGTTGTTGAGTTCTTCTGTGTCTTTGCTGATTTTTTATTTAACAGGTCTACTGATAGCCACAAGAGACATGGAACACGTTTTTGTTAACCCTTCTAAAACCATGGCTAAAATAGTCCCCTTGATCTTGGCCCTTCATAATCTGTTCTAAGCCCTTTCCCCCCTAGTGTAATAGACATGTTGATATCACAGTAATATGAATTTTCAGTATTCCTTGTAGTTCATTGTTTCCATCTTAAAACCCAAATATTTCTTCACTATTGTGTCTTCTTTAGTTTCTCCTGAAGGTAGGCCTCTTTGAGTCAGTCTTTGAGTGAGTAGACTGATCTCCTACTCTCTTGAAAACATACTCCTGAGGAAAAATTAGTTTGTTTCAAGGAGAAGAGAAAGTTGAATTTGTGAGGTTGCTAATCATTAAACTACAGTAAAAGGACTGCTTATGTTGGGGGGAAAATCTGTACAGTTCTGTAGGGCAAGGGCTGTGTGTTGTTGTGTTTCCCATGGTCCCTTCCTAGAAAAGTGCCTTCCACATATTTGTGGAATGACTTCAAAATAAATGAATGAATACTGGATGATGTGAGTCATCACAAAAACAAAGACACCCACTCCCTAAACTGGTACTCTTCTCAGGCTTTATTGAGAGTTTGGAAAACCAGAAGGGTTTCCCAAGTCTGCAGTGTTTGATTACTGGCTTCATTCCAGCCTGGCTATTGTTAAATGAAATATGCAAAGAAAGCACTCTGCATACAAAAATGAAACCTGATTTAATTTTTAAATCAAGTAAACAATAAATTTCAGATTCTACATGTATAACAAATTGGAAAGAATTGGCCCATTTCAGCCTAATACTCTGCCTCTTTGCCTGAAGCTGAAGCTGGTTTAATTCACCATGACAAATTTAGATGTATTTATTACATGTTCGATCATGCTTTGTATGAAAGAAGGCCATTATTTTACTTAGTTAGTTTTTCCCATGTTCCATACCCAGTTGGAGGAGTGAAATTTCTAAGTTCAGTAGCAAGTTGATGACATGGTGGAGAGTGGGTTATTGTCCATACCATGATTTTTTTTTCATTAGATAGTTTCTGTGGTGAGCCACAAACTGTAATTACCACTGTTTGCATAGTATATAAAAATTTTATTGGCCTGTTGATTGACATGTGTTTGAAACATTAAGAAGTCAATTAGCTTCTTGTTGATAAGCCAGAATCCTTACAGTAAATTTCTTTTCCCGCTGGATTGCTGTTAGTTTCATTCTCTTTGTATAATGACCTTCATCTGGTATTATATTTTTTGGTGATCAAAAACCTTTATAACGTGTTCAAAGGAAACTTAGCTAGACAAAGAAAGGGTCAGCTGACCCAAGATGCCTATCTATAAATGGAGTAAAGTGAGAATAAGACTTTTCCAGCCAAGTCAAATAAGAAACGATTAGACCACAGTTGTCTACGATTAATGAAATCATACTTGGGAGACATTTGTTTAAATTCATTCAGTTCCTGTACCTCTGTTAACCAGTCCTCTGTACCACCTTGAAGTGATGCCAGTGTTCCTTTTTCCCAGCTTGTATTTCTCCTCAGTACACGCATTGTAAACTTCACAACTTTAATAAAGGTATGGAAAAACAAACTGAGTATCGTGATACGTGCATTTAGCAAGTCTGACAATGGTCAGAGTCCACTGTGAGAAGTGATTTTATGTGAAAATCCTCCCACGTATCTGGTTTCTTATGACTGACAGACTGCCTTTCCCAGCTGCATGGTGAAATTACCAGCTGTGCCACTGACACATTGGCTGGGTGACAACCCGTAGCTGCTTCCATCCACAAATGAGGTATTTAATTTAAACGTTATGACTTCTGTTTCACATTTTGAGTGACCTCAGAACAAAATCTGGGTCAAAATTAGGCTGTATATCATCAGAGATTGCTTTGAGTTGTTTTTCTTTTTCTTCATTTTGGGGGACTCTCCAAAGCTTGGAAATGATTTTTCTTTCCTTTCTAAATTGATCCTTTTTCCACTTGGCAAACGTGACGTTTTTCCTGTCTGCAGAAGCCAGCGTGGCTTTGCCTACCGGTTTTCTCTCCCGTTTCACTCTGCCTGCGTCACTCTCTGACTTGTCACTGTGCCAGTCCATCACAGGCACTTGTGAGCTCCGGGGCCTGGTGGGGCTCTTCCTTTCAGGGTGAAAGCTAGCATGTTTTCCTAAGGATAACAATGTGGCTACAGTGAAAACAAAAATGAATGCCGAAGGAAAAGGAATTCAGTGGCGAGAGGATGAGAAAGGGAAGCGCGATGAAAACAAAGCTGTTTCCAAAGAAAGGGCTCACGTGTGGTCAGAGGCAGGGAACTGGGAGAGCTCTGGCCTTGCAGGAGAGAATGGTGGGAGGCACTGGTTGGCTAAGTGAGAACAGAGGGTGGGATGAAGAGAAAGAAAATCTTTGAAACAATCTTCAGTTAAATATGTGTTTCCTAGAATCAGTCTTAGTTTCACAGCCTCTGAAGGGCCTTCTTTAAAGTTTCAAATGAATGGGGATAGCTCTATTTTTATAGCATCTGAAAATCAATAAACACCCGTTTTAGCTTAACATTTTAAAAACCTCCATCTGGTGTGAGGGAAAAAGGATAAGAAGGGAACGCAGAAAACACAAATAATTGAGTATGGGATGGGAGCGGTCCTAGTCAAGTGCCCTCATTAAAGATTTGGAGATGTCTAGAACCAGAGCTCCTATGGAAGCAGCCTGGAGAGTTGAGAAATTAAATGCAGTCTCTGAACTTGAGGAAAGGTGGGATGTGTTACTCATCTTGGCAATCCCAGCACCTGTTAAAGAGAAGTTGGCGAGGGAAGGATATAGGAAGGAAAGAGTCAAAGCACTGCATAACTGCTCCTTGGTTAACTTTTGCCCCCGCTAAATTAATCCCTGGAATTCATCTAAGGATTTTTTGATAACATTTAAATATTGCCTTTGTCAAAGAAAGCAAAAGGAAGTGGCAAGTTTCACATTCATCTTAAGCAGAATACTGTTGCTTTACTTAATTTTCTTCATTGAGGTGAAATTCACACAGCATAAAATTAACCATTTTAAAGTGTACGATTCAGTGGCAGTGAGTACATGTACAGTGTTGTACAGCCACCGCCTGTATTAGGCTCCAAAACATTTTCATGAACAGTTGCTTTACTTTAATGCCTGAGTGTCCTGGAACAACTTAGGGCTTTACCTTATTTTAAAAAATACATAGATATAGATATAAATATATAGATATCCATGTATAGATATGTGTGTATATCGATAGAGATTTATCTAGATATGTATCTATAGAGATAGAGATACACACACACACGCGCACACACACTCTAAGTATACATGCATACAGTGTATACATGCAAACACTAGTCAGTGTTTTGTAACAGTCTCTGGGGACTAAATGCCATCTTCTTCATAGTCTGTCTTTTGGATTTCTTATTTCCCTCCCCACAAGTCATTGGGTGAAACCATACCTTTTTAGGCTAGCATTTCCTCTTTGGTAGCTGCTTTTTGGTGATTTTTCTCCTGGCCTCCTGGTATAATCCTTATTTTTTGTAGCATGAATACAGTGAAGCTTCCTGGTCATGACTTTCTTTTTCTAGTGTTAAACATGTATGAAGTTAAATCAGCTGTGGAAAAGTTACTACTTCTCTACGTGGAGTATGGGTGTTAAGATTCTCCTTACACCAGGACAGCATTTTATTAGATGTCAGCCACATGCTTCTCACCTTCCATGGAGCCTTTTCCACAGGGTCAAAAGGACAAACTCTGATTTTCTCTAAGACACATTGGCAAATAATTATAAAAATATTCTTCAAAAAGACTTTCCAGTCAGCGTTGATAACTATGATTATCCTTGGTTTACTAAGGGGAACGAGTAAACACCTTGCAAATTTCAAACACTATTGTGGTTTACACAAAAAGATACTTTAGCATTCTTGTTTAAAGGAGTGGAAGGGTTGGATTAGAAATAGGCCAGAGAAGTTGAGCTGGTATTGCACACTCTTAAAAACAGTAGGAAGTCGGGTGCCTGGGTGGCTCAATTGGTTAAGCATCCGACTTTGATCAGGTCATGATCTCACAGTTCGTGAGTTTGAGCCCCGCATTGGGCACTGTCAGTGCAGGGCCTACTTGGGATTCTGTCTCTCCTTCTCTCTGTCCCTTCCCTGCTTTCACTTTCTTTCTCTCTCTCTCAAAACAAATTAATAAACTTAACAAACAGCAAGAAGTTCCCTGCTGATAAGACCTTTGAATTATAGGAAGAACATGTGGATCATTCCTTTTGAGAAGTGTGAATACTACGTTTATAAGTTTCATATGTCATGATGTCACAAATTCCATATTCTATCATAAAGAATGAAATCTGTGGCAGGATCAGCTGTAGAGTTGCAAAGGGCAGCAAATTCCATTTGTTACCAGAATACCGTTTTGCATTCTTGGTCTTCCTGATTTCACCTTTAAGCCATTTATACAGGTCTTTCACAAAGCAATTTTTTACAAGTGTTTATAGCTGACAGTTTGTGAAAACACATTTGCTCCTATGGGCTAAATAATTGCTTTTCTCTAAAGACAGGTGTCACATGCTCAGATCAATTGTGTCCACATCTTCAAAGCTCCAGATGCTGTTTTTCTAAAGATTTGCTTACACGATACCGGATTTTGTAGATAAGTCTTGTTAGTGGAGGCAGCACCCGAAGCTCAAGGGACTTGATCTGTTGCTGTTTTTATTATTCCTAAGCCAACTGTCCTGTTTCAGCTTTTCAAGGAGCTGTGATTCACCTGTGTGCAGTCACATGGGGAGAAAAAAGTTCCTCACTGTTCACTGCCAAAGGAGGCCAGAAGTGGGGCAGGGTGGGGGCTGGGAGTCCGTGGAGGTGTGGATTTCCCTTCTCTCTCTGGGAACTGGGTGAGGCTTCTGTGTGGCACACTTCCAATCTTCGGGTCATAGGAGAATTCCCCCTTTTTATTTTACAGGCTTCATGAAGAATTCCCCCTGAGTATTTGCTTAGCATTTTTTCTTTAAATTTCCATAGTATTGTTTTCTCTGGTTTGCATCCATGTGCTATATCTTAGTTGTGGTACGGGAGAAAAAGTGCCATACTGGGAATCAGGAGGTTTGGGTTTTACTATCAGCTCTGTCGATAATTAGGTGTGTGACTTGAAACTAATCATCTGGCCTCTCTGAGCTTAATTTCTCCTCCCTATCAAATGGGAATGATGAAAGGCCACAGTCGAAGAAGCACAAATGTCAGATCCACTTGCTTTTAAACAGGCCACTCTCTCTGCTGAGAAGGTGATTGCCTACCACTCAAAACTTCTAACTCCTCACCTCCTGCTGGAATGACTTCATGCTCCTTGAACGTACTGGACCTCATAGTGTCATAGATAGAGTGGAAGCCCAAAATGTGTTCTTGAAATTGTGATGGTGACTTAGCTCTTAGATTCTTTCTGGGGTTCCTCACGGTTTATTCAAGGAACACATATCACTCACATACATGCATTCAAAAGCTTGGTTATGCGCCTGCCGTCTTGCCTATCCAATAGCCTTCTCTCTTGTGTCTCTTTTCATGCTTTGACCATTCTTTCTTTCTGCCTCTCTCTCATTCACACCTCTGACCTCCCAGAGGGATCCACGTTGAAGCCCCAGTTTTCGTCTTCCCCTTGACATCCTCTCCTACCTTACTTTCTTTACAAAGACCCTGGGGTTTAGCCTGTTAACCTCCAATCTTGGGCAGCTGCCTTGATCAGTTTCTGCTACAGAAACTATACTGTTACCTCAGGTCTATTGAGAAATAGAACTTAGTTTTAATTTTTAACAGTTCTGTCCCTTTTTTCTGTCCCTGAACCCAGCGCACTCACCTTTGTTTGAAAGGGTTTTGTTGCTGTTGGCTGTAGGAAGCAGATAGGTGTTGACAAAAACTCGAAGCATTATGAGTTAGATGTGTAAGAGCTTATGGGTCACTGATGGACTTCATCCAGATGTGAATTGGATAAGGTTTTTCCCAGTGCCCATTCTTCGTCTACTTCAGTAAGCTCTTTTTTTCATTTCTAAGACAAGCACTCCTCAGGCCTCCTGACTCTTCTTTTTTATCAGCTAATTCTGAAGCAGACTGATGCTCTTTGGGCCACATACAGATACAGACATGTTTTGTCTTATTCATATAGTTGGTCAGTAGTTGGACCATGTAGTTGATCAGCATATTTCACATTGCACAAAACCCACATTTCTGGCTCTTTTTGAAAAATTGGAAGGGCACGTGACCACAGTGCAAAAATTAGCCAGAGCTCACTAGTGACTTCCCCATGCAGGATATGTGGTCTGTGTGGTCTCTTACCTCTGTTTCACTTATGTGTGGGCTCCCTGAGTGGACCGTGTTGCTTTCTAGCCTTCACATTCTGTCTTGAGGACCATAAAGGGTGGTAGCAGTATAAAGGGTGACTGGTAGGTCTCATACACATCATAAAGGACTAGACGCAGGTCATGTTAGTGAGGGCAGTAGGCTTATTATGCACAGTATCAAGACAAATCTGCTGTCCCTGAACCCTTCCTCTTTAGAGTCCTAGAGCCTGTGACAGAAGAGTTAATACTTGTAAAATGGCTTATTATTATTATCTTGGTGGATTTCTATATACAAAGATCAATGTGTTTCTTCATATTTCCCTTCTTCTTTTTGTTAGAATAGTCACAGTAAGTTATTCCCTGGTGGGGATACTTGTACACATAGAATCATAAACTTGTACAGATAATACCTTAGCAATGATTTAATCTCACACTCTCTTTTTAAAGCTTAGATAATAGAGTTAAGGGGGGGGGGGGGCGGGGGATGCTTTGTCCAGAGTCTTAGGACTAATAGCAAAGCATGAACAAGAAAAACCAGTTCTTCTCACTCCCAGCTCCAGGCTCAGCTCTAGGCTACACTACAAATGAAACATAGATTTCTCTCCTCTCTAAGGGTAACCAAGTATATATTCTTTACATGGAAAAGAGGAAATGGACTTGGGCAACACACATACTGGGGTTCAGAATCTAGGTCTGCCATTCTGATATTTAGGCAAGCTTAAGTGACCTGTTTAATGTCCATAAACTTCCTTTTCTTCATCTTTACAACAGGGACCATAACACCTACTTCACAGTCTTATGTGAACAAAACTAGTATGTACATAAGGGTCCTCTGTGATAATTCCTAGGTCCTCCTCCGCCCCCTTGGTCACTAGGTTAAATGTTCTCTTCCAAAAACCGAGAGGCTAACAAGGAGTTAATTTTTTTTTTTTTTTAACTTAAGCCAAGGAATGTCTGCACAGTGCCCAGCTTGGATGATGTGGTATGCCTAACTGTTTTCATGTTGATTTTCATGCCACAGTGAGCCCCTTCAGGCATGAAAACAACCAAGGATTATTTGCTTCTCTGTTCTTTCTTTTTTGGCTCTCTTGTTGTATTTTCATCACAGTCTCCAGCCCTTCCAAAAGCAGTCTGTCAGGATTTACCAGTGAATCTCAGCTTTCTTCTGCTGGGCCACCATTCAAGGACATCTTTCTGAATCAAGGAGGAGCTCATCAACATGGGACCGATTCTCAGTTACATAATTCATTCCCTCATTTCTGGAAGCTTCTTCTGAGCTTTGCCTTATACTGTCATTCTATCCAGATCTGTCCCTTCTGTGAACTCCTCTTGAACTTATAAGTTAGCATGTAATTGTTTTCTAGTCATCTTAACCTCCGTTAATTTTCTCCTTCCCCAGATTAGATTGTGAGCACTTTAAGGTTCAAAAACTAAGTCTTCTGGTTTCGTCGTTATCCCCTACGGAGTTTAGTGATGTGTCAGGTGCTTAGAGAGGTCTTTCATTAATAACTCACACGGAGGGAACTGGAGCACACTGTGATAGAAATTAGCCACTCCTGATCTCAGCTCCCACCAAAGCACTGTCTTCCTTCTTGGTCGGTCAGCTAAATATGTCTGCTTCTACTACCCCCCCTTTTGTCCCTCTTGATTCCACTGAGAAGTGAATTGTGATCCACTGCTTACTGGGACTCTCTCTGTCCCCACTAGCCAGGTGTGCCATGTCCTCCTACTTACCAAAAAGCGTGGGATTTTGGACCTCACCTCTCCTCAGAGTGCCACGGCAAGTTTAAAATGGCTGAGCTCTCTTCATATTGAAAAGGGTTAGGAAACATAACCAAGCCTTAGGAACTCAGGCCTTCCTTTATTGCCATTCTGCCAAAATGCTGCTTGATTCTTAAGGAAAATGTTATTCATTGAATTATTTTTTATTTTTGGAAAGGACCTGCAACTATCAATGTAGACTTGTTTTCTTTTTTTTTTTTTTTTTTTTAATGCTTATTTATTTATTTTGAGAGAGTGTGAGAGAGAGAATTCCAAGCAGGTTCTGCTCTGTGAGGGCTCAATCTCACAAACTATGAGATCATGACCTGAGCCGACATTAAGACTTGGACACTTAACGACTGAGCTACCCAGGCACCCTGATGTAGAATTGCTTTCTGATGCCATTTCCTTGGATGTTAAGACCTAGGTATCAGAGCAAGATTTTACTGATTATAATCTGAATGTCTATCCTTTGAAGTTCTTTATTTCTGAATTACTATTTTATAAGCTTGCTATTATTTACAGCTGGTTATAATTATTTGCAAATAAATTATTCACAAATGTGTTACTATTTTTCATCAAATAACTGCTGTGAGCTGGGCACCGTGGATGACCGAGATGACAACGAGACATGGAGGGCATTTATGCTCAGAGGGGTATAGAATGTAGGAGGCAGGCATGGCCCCAAGAGCAAGGCTAGGAAGGAGGGATCATGCGGACTAGGGACTGAACTGGCTGACTTCCGTCAGGGTTCTAGACAGAAACATCATTGCAATTATTCGGAGGTGTTTTAAATCCCAAGCCCTCTTTTGGAGGTGAGAGCAGGTTTATGAGCCATTATCCCATTTTTCCTGGCTGCACAAACTACATAGTGAAGAATATGGCATGAGGCTTCAGCATGTCTGTCAGAATAGTTCCAGAAGGCAGGAGCAGCAAATGTACTTCAAAGAACCTAGAACAAATAGCCATTTAAGACAGTTTTTAAATCCATAGCAGATCAGGCACTACAAGAAGAAGCCTGTTTCCCAGCCAAACAGTGAACAATCCTAAAAGTCCAGGCTCCCTGGACTTTGGGGAGTAATTAGAACTTGTTCAGTAATCAGCCAATTTGGATTTCTGAGAATGATTCTAAACGCAAAAAGATAAAAGTTGGGGAAAGTAAACTAACCATTGCTTCATAGTTGAATCGCATAATTCAATTAGAGAATCATAAAGTTAGAAATGCTGGAGGGTCTTTTATTTGGTTTTTGGGTTTTGGGTTTTTTTTTTAAGGAAAAGTTATTTAAAAGCAGTGCTATTAAAATAAAAATAACTCCTGGCTAAAAATACATGCTAAAACATTTATCTTACTAGGGACCTGAAAACAGTTGAGTGTCCAAGTTGGAGTCTAGCCCTCATTAGACCAATAAATTGGTTTTGGAACTCTGAAGTAATCATTTGATTTCTTTTGTCTACATAGCCAGTTCAGATTTGGGGTATTGTTTGCTTTAGTTGTTGGCAAAACACTGTAAACATCCAGGTTCTGGTTGCTGTGTTTTTATTATAAAGCACGGGAAAATTACTTCCATCAGAAGAAATGAAGGGTTAGGATAAATTGTGAATAAACAATAGGTTTTGGTCAAGTTCCAATGCAGGCTGCTTTTGATCCTGCACTGGAAAAATGAGACAATTCTATATTTACACATAAAGCAACCCTGATATCTGTAATAAAAGGGGAAGATTCTTCTGGATTATTTGTTTTGTTTTGTTTTGTTGTTTAATCAACAGGGTAGACACAAGAAAGGGTTGAACAGCATCTTACCAGATTATACTTTTTCCTGTGATACCATTTTTGATCTTTAAGTTTCCTCCCAGCTTTAAGAGTCTTTGATTCTTGATTCTAAAATGATGTACTAGGAAAGTCCACCAAAGCAGGGCTATTTGGAACAGGCCCAGTTGGCTCTGAAGCATAGATGTTCTCAAGAGGGGAAGCCAGTATATGAAGATGTGGTATGTGACTAACTTGTAGAATATTGTCTGATTAGAGGTACCTCAGAACTTTTCCTAACTCTGCTAACACACCCTTGGGGACCACCATATCTGGCATTTGTATGTCTTAGTAACCAATATGGAGAACTAATTATTAACTTAATGAGCAGCAAAACCTTACTGAGCTCTACTACAACAACATGGTAGCTTACTCTAATAAGAGAAAATGACTATAAGATAGTTCATAAAAGTTTAGTTCCAACTCCACTTCTGATTGAGTTGGATGTTATTATTTCCCTAAACTAGAGATTTGGGATTACAGTGACATTCACCAAAAGATCTAAATCATGTTTACATGAAAGTTCATATGATAAAACAATAATTAAATGAAGTTTGGTTAAATGTTTTCATTATTTTTACTTTCTATCACTTTGATTCATTAAAAGTGACGACTGAAGGGGCGCCTGGGTGGCGCAGTCGGTTAAGCCTCCGACTTCAGCCAGGTCACGATCTTGCGGTCTGTGAGTTCGAGCCCTGCATCAGGCTCTGAGCTGATGGCCCACAGCCTGGAGCCTGTTTCCGATTCTGTGTCTCCCTCTCTCTCTGCCCCTCCCCCATTCATGCTCTGTCTCTCTCTGTCCCAAAAATAAATAAACGTTGAAAAAAAAAAAATTAAAAAAAAAAAAGTGACGACTGAAGCAATAGTCAAATTTAGTTTGTGAATTTCAATAATAAGGAATGGTAAAGAATCTTAATCCTGTTTTATATGGAAGTAATTAGGGTATTTAGGTGTCTAGGCTAATTCAGATGCCCCCACCATCCCTCATTCTTTTCTGAGTTGGCTTTCTGATCATAGTGTGGCCAGATCAGCACAAAGTATTCTAAATATATGGTCAGAACAATTCCTCTGACTTTATTCAATTTCATTGTTTATACAATGAAGAACTTTGCTTGTTTTTATTTCTGCTAGGCCTGGTTGGAATTGGAATTCTATCTTCCAAATTTGTACAACCTTTCACTAAATGTGGAATGATATTCTGATATTTTTTTTGCCTTCCAGTCAACGATAAATTTCTTTTCTTTGTAGAACTTAGGAATAGCAAAAAGAACTAACTCATCCTTGTGATATTTTCTTTTTTTTTTTTTTTTTTTCTTCAACGTTTATTTATTTTTGGGACAGAGAGAGACAGAGCATGAACGGGGGAGGGGCAGAGAGAGAGGGAGACACAGAATCGGAAACAGGCTCCAGGCTCCGAGCCACCAGCCCAGAGCCCGACGCGGGGCTCGAACTCACGGAGCGCGAGATCGTGACCTGGCTGAAGTTGGACGCTTAACCGACTGCGCCACCCAGGCGCCCCCTTGTGGTATTTTCTAATCCATAATACACAAATAGATGATTACATGGCTAATAGAAATGTTAGTATACTCGTTTGTTTCTTTCTCTCACTTTTTTAATTTATTTTTTAGAGCAATTTTAAGTTTACAGCAGAACTCAGCAGGAGGCACAGAAATTTCCCATATGCCCTCTGCCACTGTATACGCATAGCCTCTTCCATTGTCGGCATCCCACACCAGAGTGGTACATTTATTACCACCGATGAACCTACACTGGCACATCATTATCACCCACAGTCCATAGTTAACACTATCTTTCACTCTTGGTGTTGTATATTCTGTAGGTGTTGACAAATGTATAATGACATGTATTTAGCATTGCAATTTCATACAAGATAGTTTTACTGCCTTAAACATCTTTTGTGCTCTGCTTATTTATACTTCTTATGGGTGTGTACCCATTCTTATGGGTATTTTGTTGTTTTAGTTTGCATTTCCATAATGACATATGATGTGGAGCATCTTGTCATATGCTGGTTTGCCATCTGTCTATCTTCTTTGATGAAGTACCTGTTAATATCTTTGGTCCATTTCTTAATTGGGTTGCTCATTTTCTTACTGTTAAGTTTTAAAACTTTTTTTTTTTTTTGGTATATTTTGGGTGCCAGTCCTTTATTAGACGCATCTTTTATAAATATTTTCTCCCAGTCTGTGGCTTGTTCTTTCATTCTCTTGACAATGTCTTTTGAAGGAGAGAAATTTTTTATTTTATTGAAGGCCAGCATATCAATTATTTTTCTCATGGATCATGCCTTTGGTGTTATCTCTGAAAACAAGGTCATCTAGATTTTCTCCTATGTTATCTTCTAGGAATTTCATAGTTTTGCATTTTACATTTAGGTCTGTAATACATTTTGAGTTTTTGTGAAAGGTGTAGGGTCTGTGTCGAAGTTCTTTTTTGCACGTGGATGTCCAGTTGTTGAAAAGGCTGTCTTTGCTCCATTGTGTTGCCTTTGCTCTTTTGTCAAATGTCAATTAATCGTATTTCTGGCTCTCTGTTCTATTCTTTTTTTTTAATGTTTATTTATTTTTGAGAGAGAGACACACACACACACACACAGAGCGTTAGCGGGGAGGGTCAGAGAGAGAGGGAGACAGGCTCCCAGCTCTGAGCTGTGTCAGCACAGAGCCCAACGTGGAGCTCGAACCCACGAACCATGAGATCATGACCTGAGCCAAAGTTGGCTGCCCAACTGACTGAACCACCCAGGCACCCCTCTCTGTTCTATTCTTTTAATCTATGTATCTCTTCTTTCACTAATACCACACTGTCTTGATTGTGTAGCTTTATAGTTAGTCTTGAAGTTGAATAGTGTTAGTCCTCCAACTTTGTTCTTCTTCAGTGTTGTGTTGGCTAGTCTCTGTCTTTTGCCTCTCTATTCAAACTTTAAAATCAGTTTGTTGAAATCCATAAGATAACTTGCTGAGATTTTGAGTGGGATTACTTTGAATCTGTAGATCAAATTGAGAAGAACTGACATCTTGACAATATTGAGTTTTCCTATACACAAACGTAGAGTATCTCTCTATTTATTTAGTTCTTTGATTTTTTTCATCTGAGTTTCATAGTTTTCTTCATATAGACAGATCTGAACATATTTTGTTAGATTTTTACCTAAGTATTTCATTGTTTAGGGTGCTAATGTAAATGGTAATATGTTTTTAACTTCTAAAGTCAGTGTTTAGTAGGAAAGTGATTAACTTTTTATGTATTAACTTTATATTCTATAACCTTGCTATAATCACTTATTCTGGGAATTTTTTGGTCAGTTCTTTTAGATATTCTACATAGATGATCATGCCATCTACAAACAAAAACAGTTTTATTCCTTCCTTCTTAATCAGTACATCTTTTATTTCTTTATCTTATTATGTTGGCTAGGACTTCTAGTACAATGTTGAAATAGAGTGATGAAAGGGGACATCCCTGCTTTGTTCCTAATCTTAGTGGGAAAGCTTCTCACCATTAAGTATGTTAGCTGTAGGTTTTCTAGAAATATTCTTTATCAAATTGAGGAAGTTTACATCTCTTCCTACTTTACTAAGAGCTTTTATCACAAATGGGTATTGGATTTTTTCAAATGCTTTTTCTCCATCTATTGATATTATCATGTGATATTTCTTCTTTAGCCTGTTGATGTGATACATTACATCAGTTGATTTTCGAATGTTGAAACCACCTTACATACATGGGATAAATCCCACTCGATTATGGTGTATAATTATTTTTAAACATTGTTGGATTTGATTTGCTAATATTTTTATTGAGGATTTTTGCATCTATCTTCATGAGAGATACTGGTCTGTAGTTTTCTTTTCCTGTAATGTCGTAGTCTGGTTTTAGTATTACGATAATCATGGTGTCCTAGAATAAGTTAGGAAGTATTCCTTCTATTTCTGTCCTCTGACAGAGATTGTGGAAAATTGGTATAATTTCTTAAAAATATGGTATACTTCAGGGACATATGGGTGTCTCAGTCAGTTAAGTGTCCAACTCTTGATTTCGGCTCAGATCATGATCTCAGGGTCATGGGATCGAGCCCCACATTGGGCTCTGCTCTGAGCGTGGAGCCTGCTTAAGAGTGCCTCTCTCTCTATCACTTGCGCTCACTTTCTCTTTTATTAAAAAAAAAAAGTGTACTTCATAAATTTGCACGTCACCCTTACACAAGGGCCATGCTAGTCTCTGTATCATTCCAATTCTGGCATATGTGCTTTCAAAGCAAGTACTTTCTCCTTCAAGAAAAAAAAAATGTGTTTTCAACATTGAAAATGTTCTGAGTTTATAAGTACTGCTTTCTACAATCTCTTTTGGCTTTTTGGGTACAAATTCACTGTGTCTATCAATGATAAAGATGGCTGGATTTCAACTTTATACTTTAGCGAATGGAAGATATTGAATGTTATACTACAGTATAGACCATGGTAGGATGGTCTGTCTGCTCATAGGAGTAGGGATGGGGATGATTGAGGACAAGTCTAAGCTGAGTCCTACATTTCTGACTTGGGTAAGTGAGTAAAATGAAGGATTAGCTTTAGATACATGCTGAATTTCAGCGGCCTTTGGAAGTGGGGATGTCCAGTAGGCCAGTGGGTGTACTGTCAAAGCTCAGAGAACAATCTGGACTGTAAACATTGATTTGGCAACAGTTGAAAGGGATGGTTAAGAAGATATAAATGTTCGGGGCGCCTGGGTGGCTGAGTCAGTTAAATCTGACTTCGGCCCAGGTCATGATCTTGCGGTTTGTGGGTTTGAGCCCCGCATCAGGCTCTGTGCCGACAGCTCAGAGCCTGGAGCCTGTTTCGGATTCTGTGTCTCCTCCTCTCTCTCTGCCCCCAGCATGCTTATGCTCTGTCTCTCTCTGTCTCTCAATAATAAATAAACGTTAAAAAAATTTTTTTAAAGAAGATATAAATGTTGGGAGAGCCTTCTTATATAAAGTCTGAGTTAAAAGGGTTAGGAGGATGGATCTAGAAGGAAGAAATGTAAGGTCAAGATGGCAATAGGGTGCAAGAGAAAATTGGTTATGGGAGGCACTAGCTATAAAATTACTGTCTTTTCTCCTCTTCGTGAATGTTGAAGCCTCTTTTCAAGGAAGAGGCTTACAACTTCAAATTTATTATTGCTATTTCTGATTATTTGGCTTAACAATTTCAGGTGCCCACTAAAGTCCAGAGATTATAATTCTTTTTAGTGTTTATTTTGGAATCACTTAAAATTCACACAAAAGTTGCAGAAATGGTAGAGAATTCCTATATATGATTCATCCAGCTTCCACTAGGGTTAGCACCTTATGTAACCATAGTATAGTTATCACAATGACGTTATTAACACTGGTATACAGTACTGTTAGCTAACAGTCTTTATTTGGATTTTACCAGTTTTTTCACCATTGTCCTTTTTCTGTTCCAGATCCAATATCAGAGCTCCTTAGTTCCCTACTTTCTTCAGTCTTTCATTATCTTTCATAACCTTTGCACTTTAGATAGGTACTGATCAATTATTTTGCATACAAAAGAGACCAGTTGTATGATCACATCCTGGGGTTTATTCTTACACAATTTAGGAATAAAAGTTTTAAGTTTTATTAAGACTATATTTCATGTGTGTAAAGATCCTGGTGTTTACACTTTAGCAAGTTGCAGTTATTGTGACTTCTTACTTTTGTGGGGACTTGTAGCTACTTGGAAATTCCTGTTCCCTCCTTTACTACAGGGAAATGATGTATCTTCTGTTCTATTTAATACAGCACTCTTTCTGTCTCCAGTAATGATACGTGAATTATTAGGTGAAGAATAACTTATTGCTTATATAGTTCCTAAGTTAATAAATTTTTACTTCATAAGTCATTTTGAAAAGCTTTATACAGATTCCTCAAAATGTTAAGCATAGAATTACTGCATGATCCACCCAATTTCACTTCTAGGTATACCCAAGATAATTGAAAGCAGGGACTCAACCAGATACTTGTACCCCAGTGTTCATAGCACAATAGCCAAAAGATGAAAACAACCCAAGTGTCTGTCAACAGATAAGTGGATAATAGAATGTGGTACATACAAATAATGGAGTATTATTTAGCCCTAAAGAGGAATGAAATTCTAATACATGCCACAATATCGATAAACCTTGAAAATGTGTGCTAAATGACATAAGCCAGACAAAAGGAGAAAATATTGTATAACTTATAATTCTAATGTAATGCAGTCATAATTCTAGTTAATTTGCCTAGAATAGGCAAATTCATAGAGACAGAAAGAATAGCAGTTACCTGGAGCTAGGAAGAGCAGTGGAAAGGCGAATTTTTGAGTACAGAGTTTTCGTTGGGTATGATAAAAAAGTTCTGGAGGGAGGTAGTGGTGATAGTTGCACAGCATTGTAAATATACTTAACACCAATGAACTGTGCACTTAAAAATGGGTAAGAGGGTAAATTTTATGTTATATATTTTTACCACAGTTTTTAAAAAGCCTTAAGCAAACCATAACTTTTCCTGTCCCCCCCCCAATTTGTTGGATTATTTTAATCCAATATGTATTTTTTTCATATTTCACAGATTAAAATTTTTTCTGAGGAAACAGAAAAGCTGACATTATAAAAACTGTATTCCATCTATCAGAACTTTGAAAAAGTTTTATCTCCAATTTATTTGAATGTGAATAAGATAAATTCTGGTACTGGTATTACCCTGTTGGCTTGGGTTTCATGGTGAGCATTCATATAAAGTTTAGTCTCTAAATGATGTACTTGCAGAATGTACCCACCTACATTCATCAGCCCTCTTGACATCATGACTCAGATTCTCCAGAAGTAAGGAGTGCAGATATCTACTTAACTGCAGGGAATCTAGGGACTAGGGACATGGAGATTAATGAGCTCCAGATTTATGACATGATTTCCTACCTTGTTCAGTCTCATGATCGGGAGCCCCATCAGAATAATGTGGAGTAGGGAAAAAGCAGTTCTCAAAAAAAGGAATGCTGGGCAAAACAAAGATAGATGTCTACCATATCTAAGCATCTGTTACGTGCTAAGCACTGTTCTAAGGGGGTGGGATACATCAGCTAACAGACCTGCTCTCCTGGTTTACCTTCAAGCTCATCTTGTTCAGCTGCAAAAGCATGTTGGAACTTGGGTGGCCAGTAGAAATGACATAGAGTGCTTAGACTTCTGAGGCTAATCTGTCCCCTATTTCTTGGTCAGTCATTCGAGGGCAGTGAATTCATGGTGGATAGCAAGCTAGTATTTATGCCTCAGTGATATCTTTGTAGACATGGCTTCCAAAGTTTCAGACCAATGGATGGTGTCACTGTGGTTCAAGTGTCTGTAGCATCAGAATAGGGAGATGAACTGGGACTGTTTCAGCCCCAGGGGACAGCCTGTTGTCAGGAGCCAGTGAGGTTACTGCAGGGTTTCAGTCTCAGACCAAAATGAGATGAAAAAATAAGGAGCCTAGGTGAAATTATCCATATGGTGGGGCTCAAGCAGAGGTTCACTGGACACAGGAATTCAGGGGCTTTCCACACACACATCAGATCCATCCTTAAGGCAGAAATACTAACTCCACTTTATGGACCAACCCCCTAGAAAAGGTGGTGTACCTGCCAGTCTTGGTTAGATTGACTTGGGACATGGGCAGGGCCCAATCTGTTAAGTCTTCAGATAAGAAATTACTATACAATGGCAGTATGCACATCCTATCAGCAAATAAAAATAATTGCTAGTGTTGGGGCACCTGGGTGGCTCAGTTGATTAGGCACGTGACTTGATGTTGGCTCAGGTCATGATCTCATGGTTTGTGGGATCGAGCCCTGTGTTAGGCTCAGCACTGACAGCACAGAGCCTGCTTGGGATTCTCTCTCTCCCTCTCTCTCTGCCCCTCCCCTGCACATGCACACTCAGACTCTCCCTCCCTCCCTCCCTCTCAAAATAAATAAGCATTAAAAAAAAATAATTGTTAGTGTCTTTTAATAAGACCCACATTTTCATTTAATCCTCAAAACAAAAACTATGAATAAAAGACACAGAAATCAGAACTGTAGTTGCAAGTTTAGGGGCACCTGGGTGGCTCAGTCGGTTAAACGTCCAACTTCAGCTCGGGTCATGATCTCACAGTTTGTGAGTTCGAGCCCGCGTCGGGCTCTGTGTTGACAGCTCAGAGCCTGGAGCCTGCTTCAGATTCCTTGTCTCCCTCTCTTTCTGCCCCTTCCCCACTTGTGCTCTGTCTCTCTATGCCTCTCAAAACTAAATAAATTTTTAAAAAAAAATTCAGATTTAACTTGCTTAAACAAAAAAGAAAAAGTTTTCAATATTGGCAGTACAGTGATGATTAAGATAGGTCCTCCCCTGCTCCCTTCTCCATCCTGATCTCACTGTGTGGAGCGATAACACTTCCCCCTTTTTGGGATATTAGGAAATACAGTTCCATATTTCAGCTCTGGAAATCACATTTAATGCTAGGTACCACACTTTTAAAGGGCCGCTGACAAATGGGAACATGTTCAGAGGAAAATGACCCAGATGGCGAGGGAATATGAAACCAAGTTATAAGAGAAACAGTTGGAGGAAGTAAGGAGATTAGCTTGAAGAAGAGATTAACCAGAGACTATTAAGGAGACCACAGTTTTTAGATTCTGGAAAAGATACTACATGGGCTAGAGATTTATCATTCTCTACCTACTAGAACTTCCCAGAACAAGGGCCACTGCAGGGGAGAAACAGGAAGAACATCAAAAAGAACTTGATAAAAATCAAAGTCATGCCAAAAGGAATGGTCATCATTGGAGGCATCAGGTCCCAAGCCCCACATCTGTGTAGTTCTTCTAACAGAGGACATCCGTCAGTGCCTGCTCACATTTTCCTTACTCCACGGATCTTTCCAGATCCCCCATGGCCAATAACATCTCTTTCCCTTGTTCTCCCTTTATACTTTTTCCTCTCTGAGGTATTTCCATGGTTGCCTTGTGTTTTAGTTGCACTTACCTATGTCTGTCTCTCAATAGGGTTCTCAACCTTTCAACATAATGTATCCTTTACCTAACACATATTCTGTAACATGCCCCTTCCTATGCTGAACTGAAATTCATAGTTAATATAACCCTCTCCTGTATCACAGAATTCCAAAAATGCAATGTAATGCCCTAGCTGTAATAAAAAGGAGAAATAAAAAGCAAGCGATTTGTCATCACATTACATGTTTTATAGTATCTCCAGGCATGACCACACCAGGAGATGCAGTCAAGGAGGTAGATGAGAATGTGGAGTCTGCATGATTAGGGCAGCTGCAGTGCAGACTGATGCAATGTATCATATGGTAGCTCGAAAACAGTGGGTTTGCTGCCTGCCGTGTAATTGTCTTTTTTCTTTCTTAACTTGTAACTTTTTTCTTTTAAAATATATATAACATAAAATTGACCATTTTAACCATTTTCAAGTAGACAATTCTGTGGAATTAAGTACATGCATGTTATTGTGCAACTATCACTGCTCTCCATCTCCAGAACTTTTTCAACTCCTCCAATTCTTGATGTAATTTTCTTAAATAGTGAACAGCTACCTCTTGGGAAACAAAGCAATGTATAGTCTTTGCTCAATTCTCATGGTACTTCTAGTTGGGAAAATTCAATGTGTATATGAAACTTGCAAAAAAAATTTTTTTTGTCCTTCTATGTGAAAGACGATTAGGGTATGAGCTCAAATACTTATCACCTATATGGACATCCAGTGGGATATAAGATAGTGCTTTGTTTTGTTAAACAAATATCCCAGATATTTGTCCCAGATATCACAGAATGTCTGTATCTGTGGCACTTGTCTGCTAAGCACAAATAGTATCACCACCACCACCACCACCCCCCAGGTCACTATCACAACCAGAAATTATCCTATTAGTTGCCCGACACATTGCCACCATTAAGAATAAGACCACATGGTACGTAAACTCCGGGAAGGCAAGACCCAGTTTTGTTCTCTTGTGGCCTCCTTAGTACTTGGTACAAAAGGCGCTCAATGTTTGTAAAGTTGCAGTAGAGCAGATACCCAGGTATCCCTCAAGTGTCTGTAACTCAGCTTTTCTAAAACTGAACTGAAGTGTCCTCTTCCTCTTCTTTACTCCCACTCCCAACCTGTCTTACCTCCATCGTTGTCAGTCTTTACAGCAGTCTAAAATGCTAGCCACTATAGATTCCTCTCCCTCCCTGTGCACATCCAGCCAGTTGCCAGATTATTTTGCTTCTGCCCTTCCTAACTCTGGTGGCCTCTATTTCCCCCACTCCAGCCTCCCCCTATGTCTCCACTCGGCCTCTTGTAATCTCCTTGTTTCCCATTCCCATACTTGCCTGGTCAAATACACGGTGAACTCTGGCGCCTCCACACACATGCCAAGCCCTCCATGCTTTGGGAGCGTAGCTTCCTATGCCTGAAACAACATTACCTTTTTCACCTAGAAAAACTCTACGTCCTGTGTCAAGACCTGCCTTCAGTGGCTCCTCAGCTCTCAGACCTGAGACAGAATCTGTGTCTCTGTTCATATCTTGTTGTGGCTTTCTTGCATTAAACTTTATTTGTCCACGTGCCTGTGGTCTCTGCCAAACTGAGAGTTCCTGGGGCAGAAGCTAAGTGCTCAGGCTTGGGAGACACTGGCTAGAGTTTGAATGCCACCTGATTTAGCAGTCCTGTGGTCTTGGGCAAAGTCGTTAATCTCTTGAAGCCCCAGTTTTCTTATCTGTAAAGTGGGGATAATGTAACGCTTATAAAGTGTTTAAAATAAAGCTTGAAATGTTAACCAGTATCATGGGCTTTGTATCTGCCCAGCACCCCAAATAAGCATCGTAGAGAAATTGCTTATCAGCCATTTTGAATGAAGGAAAGAAAGAATTGCTACTATTGTCAAATTTGAGATTTTATTAGTCACAAAAGCGGATGTTCTATTTGGCAGTTATAGCCAATTTTGTCACCAATGAAGTTAACCTTGGAAAAAAATATTTTTAAGTCATCTATTTTCCTAACCTTTTTAGATGCATTAAAAAGCATTCATTCTGAAACAGTAATGTGAAAACTCCTGTGCTTGTAAAGTCCATATCTGCTGTGGAAAAACTATATGCCTACAAACTCCCGTGTTTTAGACCTTTGGCTTATGTCTTCCGAAATGAGAAGTGCAGGGAACGTCCACTTCCTCATACTAATCTGGAACAGTAAAGAACAGCCAGCACCACTGGTTTGGTGAGCTGAACTCAGTAACTGCCCTGCAGCTGTCTCACCTTCAGTTAAAAATACATAGTCGTATTCAGCTTATGGCTCAATTGTTTCCTTGCTTTAAGAAGACTTTCTTTTCTCTGTCTCAAGTCCTACTTGCAGTCTAAAGCTAAATCCTAAATTTTAAAAACTTCCATAGCTAATACTCTGCTAAATGTTTAAAGCCTGACATTTAATCTCCGAGAACTGAAGCTCTCTGATTTCACTGTTTGCAGCTAGTAAATGTCACTCTAAACATTGTTGCTTTCACTCACACTTAAGCGCTTTCATCTGCAGTGGGTGCAGCGTGTCAGAGAATTCTTTGTGTGCCACTCCAGCCAGGGGAAAAAAAGACTCAGCCCGGCCTTTAAACGGAGCGAAAAAAACTGCTTGGAAGGCAAAGACGACCCTGTTTTTATATGGTGTTTGTGAACACACAATCCTGAATTCTACCAGATACTCTTAAAAAGCAACTATATTAGCTCAGCCTGAACAGGGTCCCCGCTGAGATCATACATGGTTGCCAGCCAGACAGCTCCCCACTCTTTTGTGACTGGAGGGGGACGGGAAGGTAGGGGAAAGGGGTAGGGGATGCTGTCATTACTTTAATTTCACTTTTGCCTGCAGGAGGAATCTTGTCATCTTCTGGCTCCCCAAACTATTTTCAACCTGGGTGTTTTATTTCTTAGTTCCTGAAGGCTACTGGCACACAGATTAGCTCTCACTTTTCATCATCTTGACATGAAATGGAAAATCAGTTTGTGGCTATTTTCATAGCCTGTGATTTACTCCTGTTCTTGTATCCATCTCCCCTTCGTGTTCTTTGTTTGGACATATTTTTATCTCCTGTGTCTGTGGCCTTTTGTTCTGCTGGGATTTTCATGATCCTTCTTCCTTCGCCTGCCTCCTCCCCATTCCCGCAAACCCCCAGAGCCCTGTTGGGCCTTTGTTCTCTCTTGGTCCCCAGTTCCTTGCCCTGCCCCTTTTTTGCACTTGCTGCTTCTTGCCCGGCTGCCTGTCTCTCCCATCCCTGTCTGTTCCACACACTGCTGGTGCCACCTTCTCTACTTCTCCGTGTCTTCTAGGTCCATCTCATGTACCTACAGGGCTCCCTCAGTAGTGGCCCACGATACAGCTGAGAACAAGCAGACATGCTGAACCCACCCGTAACCACTCTTGTAGACGAATGGATTACCCGCCAAATTGTTAGGCATACATGTGTTTTTACGCCAGCGGATGCCAGGGCTTCCAGTTTCCTGGCCGCCATGCAGAAGCATGAATCGGAACCTGGAAATAGAACATTCGACGAGAAGCACTAAAGTGGAATTTTAAGAAACCATGGGCTTTTCTGTCAGACATAGATTGAAGTTTCTGTTCTTTCGCTTATTATTTTTGTGGCCTTGGGCAAATTCATTCATTCATTTAACAGATATTTATTGAGCACCTATGATGTACCTTGTTTAGTTTTTAGGGAGCCAGTTAATAGCCCTCTGTCTTCCCCTTTTATGTTCATAACCAATTGAGAAATAAGACCTAGAGAGGAAAATATTAGCTTTATCGAGTGATGAAAGCCAGATTGGAGGGTGTGGCTTTGATGTGCAGCCACCCTAGGTTTACTAATCTTCTCCCCTGAATTAGACTGCAGGCCTGCCTCTCTTCTCTACCCAGCACACAAGCCAGTGTAGAGGGTGGGTGTGGAAGAAGGGCTATCGGGAAGAGAGTGAAAAGGCCCATGGGCTTGGCAGGGCTGAGCATTCTTAGTCTGTTCTCCTAAACTCACTGCTCAGGCAAGCCTGGCAGTCCTCCTCCCCAGGGAAGGGTTGAGTGAGAAGGCTGAGAAAAAGGCACTTTACTCTCCCATCCAGGGAAACAGGAGGGGTGAGTTTTCCCTCTTAACTGTAAGCATTACACTTAATCAGTGATTGCCATAGTAAGCAAAATTAATATTGCTGCTGTGTTTCTTCACCTGTAGAATACAGACAATCATACCCATCTCTTACTGTGGCCGTGGGGACTAGAATGACATGAGATTCTATTTACAAATAATATGAGTCCCTGTAAACTGTCCTGCTTTGGTCAGGACCAGCCTGAAGTACAAATGGTCATTCAGGAATCGGATACGTCTTTGTTGCCCTCTCTCTCTTCTCTTTCTGAGCCCTAATTTGGTCATTTCTCCCCTCCTCATCCCCGTTAAAAAAAAAAAAAAAAAATAGGAAGTGGAAATACCGGTCCTAAAGTTTTGATTTCCAGTACGCACACTGGCCAAATCTTTTCTAATCCTGGCTTATGTGTTTTAGAAAAACTCATTAATTTGGACAAAGAAAGCATTTAGAACAATTAAGTCTACTTTAGAACTACAAAACCGGTTGTACCTGAAGGGTCACTAAAGTACAATATGTAGTCACAAACAGGTATTATTATTTGTGAAATATATGTCTTGATTCCTCACATTTATTGTTGTTATATTAACTTCAATGATACTCGTGTGTTTCTCTTTTACCATAGAAAATAATTGAGGTGAGCCTTGAAACCACAATGATGAAGCTAAGGAGTTTCGGGAAAGATCTTTCAGGGCATTTGGACTTTATGTTCAGCAGGAGCATAAAGCAGGAGTCTATTGACGATAACTGACAACACGATCAGGTTTGTATTTTAGGAAGAAGTCATGCAGCAGCACTCGGAGAGTGGAGTGGAGGAGCAGGAGGAAGCGAGCCCGGGAAAACAGGTGGGAGGCTCTGAGTGAGTCAGGTGAGAGGCTCACCTCAGGTAGTGGAGATCAAGGGCAGGGTCACATTGAAGAGGGTTTAGGAACAGAATTGGCAAGGTTTGGGTGAGAGGGGGAAAGAGAGTTGTATCAGATAAAAAGACTGTTTTTTAAAATTACAGGATTTCAAATGGTAGTCCTGCCAGAGGCCCTTTCCCAGCAGGATTAGAGGGTTAAAATGGGGGATCCAGCCTAGGAAGACAGTTGGAGCCAAAAGAAAGATGGAGTTGGCTAATAAAAGGGGTGGACCACTCCCCCAGGAGGGAGCTGGAGAAGGAACCCCCTGCCCAGCCAGAGCTGCAGGGTCTGGCATAACACAGTGATTTGCCTGCACTGACTGCAAAGAGAGAAGAGGAGAAAGGAAGGCAGAAAAAGAAGTCACTCTGTTAGGCACATGTGGGGGCCACATGCTTTCGAGAATGTGAAGATGTTATAAACTCTCCTCACTCTTGCATAATTATGTCTACCCAGTTTTGTTTTGTTTTTTTTTTTCAAACACAGATCTAGCAAAAGTACTTCATTAAATACGTTGCTAGATGTTATTTGTATTGTGGACTGTATCTTTATCTCTGGGGTTTTTTTCATTGGATTCTTCTTTTGCCTTAAATTGCCTGGGTTAGAAAGAATTCAGTCCCTGCGACAGGCTCTCTCCTTGTAGTCTGTTTTTATAGGATGCTACAAGAACTATTAGATTTTAAAAACAAAGATCTAAAAACTGAATAAGAAAAGATCAGTGAATACTCTTGCAAAGTGGAAGGGGAAGGAGAGGGGAATGATTTTATGGCTTTAGAACAGTCCATGATGTTCTTCTCACCCTTTTATATCTATATATTGTCTAAAGGATTTTCTTGATTGAACATAGTGCTCTGGTCCCTCGTAGCAGAGCATTATTGGCATATCAATGGTGAACATATGCTTTAAATTTTAGAAGTGATTATATAAGGCAGTGAAAAACTATTTCCTCTGTTGAAAGACTAAAACTTTTCTGTTCATTTCATAGTTTTTAAAGACACTCAGTATTGGAGTGGATAGTTTTTAACTAATGACATGTTACAAAGCTTTTGTTCTTATTTATAGAAGCAGTGTACAAAGCGTTGTTGTTGTTGTTGTTGTTGTTGTTGTTGTTGTTTGAGGTATTTTGTGATGCTAAACTGCCCAGCACCACTAGAGATCCAATAGTGAATCAGCAATTTCTGCCAACTCTCCCTGAGACTTTTTTTAATGTTTATTTATTTAATTTGACACAGAGAGAAATATGTCATGTGCGCATACGTGAGCAAGTGAGGGGGGGATAGAGACAGAATCCCAAGCAGGCTCCATGCTGTCGGCACAGAGCCCAATGCAGGGCTTGATCCCACAAACCATGATATCATGACCTGAGCCGAAACCAAGAGTGGGACTTTACCACCTGAGCCACCCAGGCGCCCCACCCCTCAAAGACTTTTTCTGTGCACCCATTTTGTGCAAAGTACATGATAGGAGCTGAATACAGTACCGTGTTTATGGATTGTAGCCTCCCTGGTGGTTCACTCATCTTCCCAGGCCCCTGTGTCAAGAAAAATGCCAGGCATCATTCCAATTCCATATACATGTTAATTCACTTAATCCTTAGAATGACCCTATGAGTTAGTTACCTGCCGTTTTTTTGTTTTTTTGTTTGTTTGTTTGTTTGTTTGTTTTTTTTTTTTTTTAGCCCCATTCTGTGGCTAAGAAAATAGGGGCATAAGGAAAAAAATTGACTTGCCCAAAGTTTGATGACTACTAAATGGCTGAGATAGGATTCAAACCGAAATAGTCTGAAACTGCAGCATCCATACTGTAATCATTACACCGTGCTTCCCATTCTGCTCAGGCCATAACTGTTGAATTCGTGAAGAAATTTCTTAATAAAGTCATAGCAGGTTGAGAAGCCCAGAGTGATTGGCTGGTGGTAGCTATTAGAACTGCAACGTGGGTTTTAACACACTTGATTATAATTCACATCAAATTTAAACTTCGCGTCTGTCAGGTGTGTGAGTGAGTGCCTTGCTCCAGCTCTTCTCCAGAATTCCCCTTGCCAACATTTCCCCCAACCAAAAGTACCCCGGTTTTGTCTTTGGACCCAGCTCCTTGTTTCAAAGACTCAAGCCGCAAAGAGCTGGCAGGCGAGGCTGAATGGGCTGACAGTCAGTGGGGGCAGGAGTCAGGAATGACAATGTGGCTTGAAAGGCTGCATGGCACTCACTCTCCCTGGAAACGCTCTGTCAGACTCAGGAAGTGTGATTTAATCCTGGTGGAGATAATTCTATTTCATACCCTAGAGTGGATTTCTAACAGAATTTTATTTTCAGTCTCGCCCTGGGAAGCTTTACCAGTAAATAAT
The DNA here is from genome assembly GCF_014898765.1 of Herpailurus yagouaroundi. NCBI lineage: Eukaryota > Metazoa > Chordata > Mammalia > Carnivora > Felidae > Herpailurus > Herpailurus yagouaroundi. The sequence continues at coordinate 81,437,116 of NW_024412388.1, read as the reverse complement.
TTGGAGGGCATTATATTTGCCCTGGTAGCTGAACTACACAAAATAGGGGTTTGTTCTTCTGCCAACCTACGTCCTTTTCCCTTAAAAGGCTCTTCAGAGGGGACCTGAGAACCTGCTGCCCCGACAGAAGATGCCTGGACCGTGGCCCAGCAGTGCCCTCCACAGGGTTTGGGGGAGGAGGGAAGACTGTAATGAAATCAAAAGAGCCACTGTTGATCTTGAAAGAACATCAGCCGTACCGATGACACAAGGATTCTTTTCCCCCATCAGCTCTGAGACCCATCTTTTGGTATTTGTTGTGAGGCAACCCTAGGCAGAGAGACTAAGAAAAAAAATAGCAAATATGCATCAGGGACTTGCTGAGTTCTAAGTGCTTTGTAGGCCTTACCCCACTTAGTCCTTATGTCGAAAGCACTGCTTGAATCCCCCTTTTGTAGATGATGAAACTGAGGCACAGAGAGGTGAAATAGTTCCCACCAGTTCACACAGGTAGGAAGTGGCAGAGCCAGGATTCACTCCCAGGCAGTGTGGCTCCAGAATCCATGCTCTCACCTCGAGTCATGCCCTTTCCTTGGACTGTCAACTGCTCAGAGATGCCATCTTGTTCGCAATTAGACAGAAACTATTGTTTCAAAAAACAGGGGCTCCATATTTGAATTAGAAAACCTAGAGGTTTGGTATTCTCTCCAGAGTGGTTGAGAATCTCTTCTTTAACAAGATTTGGCTTTGGGTCAGGCAGGATATTTCTCAGATTACCTGCTAGATTAAAACCTGTCGCCCCGGCCCTTGAGATGACTCTGGCACAGCCCCGCTACTGAGGTCCCGCTTGTCCAGCGGGTCCTCCTTCCCAACAACCCAGGTTGTTATGCCAAAAAGCAAGCAGCAAACCATTCCGCACGTCTGCACAGATGCTCTTTTAGCCCAGGTGAAATGGGGCCCCTTGGCAGCTAAGATGACTTTGAGTGACAGAAGAGATGCTGCCTGGACACCTGCTACCTCCCTATTTAGTGTCCCTTTCTGTCCTCAGGTGCCTTCTCTGTCTCCTGTCCTTACTCTCAGAATGCTGTTAACTAATCCTTTGTAAAGCATTAACAGATAATTAAGGAGCTAACTTCAAGTCCTTTAAGATAGGTCTCCTCCCTATCTTAGGCTACTTGATTTTGAAGAGTCTAGCCAACAGAGTTCTGGCAGTTCTCTCTGCTAGTAGGAAGCTCGGACTCACTAAAAAACTCCTCCAGATGAGTTCAGCTGCACTCCTGCCCCCAAAATGGTCTTGCAGGATGAGAGAGAGGATGGCCTTTGATGGATCACAGGTAGCCACGTCTCCTTCTCCCTTAGCACACACAGACCCCTTTTGCAGGAATAAATGTAGTTGGGGTGCCAACCCCTTCTTATAGTATAGAACAGAGGTTTACAAGCTATAGTTTGCACCAGAATCACATGGGAGCTTGTTTCAAATGCATATTCCAGGATTCTGGACCCAGAGATTCTGCTTTAGAAAGAATACATTTTGGGCAAGTGCCCCTGGGTGAATGTGATATGGAGGCCTGAGAAATGCTAGCACAGAGTCATCTCTCTACTTGCTGGTTTATTTTTTTAAATATAATTTATTGTCACATTGGCTTACATACAACCCCAGGGCTCATCCCAACAAGTGCCCTCCTCAATGGCCATCACCCATTTTTCCCTCTCCCCCACCCCCATCCACCCTCAGTTTCTTCTCTGTATTTAAGAGTCCCTTGTGGTTTGCCTCCCTCCCTCTCTGTTTGTAACTATTTTTTCCCCTTCCCTTCCCCCATGGTCTTCTGTTAAGTTTCTCAAGATCCACATATGAGTGGAAACATATATCTGTCCTTCTCTGACTGACTTATTTCACTCAGCATAATACCTTCCAGTTCCATCCATATTGCTGCAAATGGCATGATTTCATTCTTTCTCATTGCCAAGTAGTATTCCATCGTATATATAAATCACATCTTCTTTATCCATTCATCAGTTGATGATGGACATTTAGGCTCTTTCCATAATTTGGCTATTGTTGAAAGTGCTGCTATAAACATTGGGGTACACGTGCCCTTATGCATCAGCAGCACTCCTGTATCCCTTGGATAAATTCCTCGTAGTGCTATTGCCGGGTCATAGGGGTAGTTCTATTTCTAACTTTTTGAGGAACCTCCACACTGTTTTCAGAGTGGCTGCACCAGTTTGCATTCCCACCAACAGTGCAAGAGAGTTCCCATTTCTCCACATCCTCACCAGCATCTGTAGTTTCCTGAGTTGTTCATTTTAGCCACTCTGACCAGCATGAGGTGGTATCTCAGTGTGGCTTTGATTTGTATTTCCTTGATGATAAGTGACATTGAATATCTTTTCATGTGTCTGTTGGCCATCTGGATGTCTTCTTTGGAAAAGTATGTATTCATGTCTTCTGCCCATTTCTTCACTGGATTATTTGTTTTTCGGGTGTTGAGTTTGGTAAACTCTTTATAGATTTTGGATGCTAACCCTTTATCCGATAGGTCATTTGCAAATATCTTTTCTCATTCTGTCAGTTGCCTTTTAGTTTTGTTGATTGTTTCCTTTGCAGTGCAGAAGTTTTTAATCTTGATGAGGTCCCAGCAGTTCATTTTTGCTTTTAGTTCCCTTGCCTTTGGAGATATGTCAAGCAAGGAATTGCTGTGGCTGAGGTCAAAGAGGTTGTTGCCTGCTCTTTCCTCTAGGTTTTTGATGGTTTCCTGTCTCACATTTAGGTCTTTCATCCATTTTGAGTTTAATTTTGTGTATGGTGTAAGTGATCTAGTTTCATTCTTCTGTATGTTGCTGTCCAGTTCTCCCAGCACCATTTGCTAAAGAGACTGTCTTTTTTCCTCTACTTTCTGGTTTAAAGGGGTCCTCTCTGAATGGAACTGGGATAAACTCATTGCTTCTCTCAGCCCCTGCTAAGGTACCTGTCTTCTGAGTCTATAATACGAGAGAGTCATTAGTGCAGTGAAACATACTTATTAACAAAACTCAGCTAAAGATTGAAGTCAATAAAAACCTCAAAAAACACCCTGATTTTGATAAATGTGTGATGGACAATGAAAGGAAAATAACTTTTGAATACCTGAAAACAGAGTGAAGCACATGTTCTTTGGAAAACCTTGACAGCTTATTCAAGGTGTAGAGTCCAGGCTTGGCTGCAGAGTACCGTGTTTAACCACAACAAAGTACAACTACTTAATGCATCTAAGTTTGTTGAATATTATCATTTTGCCTCTGTTTCATTGTCTTAGTGTCTCTCTCTCTTTTACACACACACACACACACACACACACACACACACACACACACGAATACACAACCAGAATATCGGAAACAAGTGCTTTTATGTATCCTTTTGACTCAGAATTAAAGAATCAGATAATCCCCTATAAAAATTCATAAACATTTCTTTATACATAGGTTAAAGATATTGCGGGTTTAGTTCTAGGCCACAGCAGTAAAGCAAATATCACAATAAAGCAAGTCAAATGAATTTTGTTGGTTTCCCAGTGCATATAAAAGTTCTGTTTACACTCTACTAATATTCTGCTAAGTGTGTGATAGCATTATATCTAAAAAACAAACAGTACAAATGCCTTTATTTAAATATACTTTATTGTCAGGGCACCTGGGTGGTTCAGTTGGTTGAGCGTCCAACTTCAGCTCAGGTCATGATCTTGTGGTTTATGAGCCCAAACCCAACATCGGCCGTCTGCTGGTAGCGTGGAGCCTGTTTGGGATCCTCTGTTCCTCTCTCTCTCTGCCCCTCCTCCACGCTTTCTCTCTCTCTCTCTCTCTCTCTCTCTCTCTCTCTCTCAAAAACAAACATTTAAAAAAATAAATACACTTTATTGCTAAAAGATGCTACATCATCAGAGCTCGTAGTGAATTGTAATTTTTTTGCTGGTGGGGGGTTTTGCCTTGATGTTGACTGCTGCTCACTGATCAGGGTGATAGCTGTGGAGGCAATTTCTTAAAACAAGACAACAGTGAAGTTTGACACATTGATTGAATCTTCTTTTCATGAATGATTTCTCTGCAGCATATGAGGCTGTTTGCAAGCATTTTACCCACAGTAGAACTCCTTTCAATATTGGAATCAATCCTCTCAAACCCTGACACTGCTTTATCATGTAAGTTGATGTCATATTCTCAATCCTTTGCTGTCATTTCAACAGTCTTCACAGCATCTTCACCAGGAGTAGATTTCATCTCAAGAAACCACTGTCTATGCTCATTCGTAAACAATTCCTCATCCGTGAAAGTTTTATCATGATTACAGCCATTCAGTCTCATGTTCAGGCTCCACTTCCCATTCTAGTTCTCTTGCTATTTCTACCACACCTGCTGTTACTTCTCTCACTGAAGTCCTGAGCCCCTCCAAGCCATCCATGAGGGTGGGAATCAACTTCTTCCAAACTCCAAATCATGTTGACAATTTGACCACCAATCATGAATGTTCTTAATGTCATCTAGAATGGTGAATCCTTTCCAGAAGGTTCTTAATGGACTTTGCCCAGGTCCACCAGGGGAACCATATATCTATATCTATATGTGTTGTGTTAGGCATGAAACAACATTAATCTTGTTCTACATCTTCCAGGCTCTTGGGTGACCAGGTGCAATGTCAGTGAGTAGTAATATTTTGAAAAGAATCTTTTTTCTGAGCAGGAATTCTCAACAGTGGGCTTAAAATATTCAGTAAATTATGTTATGAACAGATGTGCTGTAATCCACGCTTTGTGGTTCCATTTCTAGAGCACAAGCAGAGTAGGTTTAGCAAAATTCTTAAGAGGCCTAGGGCTTTCAGAATGATAAGTGAGCAGGGTGCCTGGGCGGCTCATCAGTGAAGTATCTGACTCTTGATTTCAGCTCAGGTCATGATCTCATGGTTCATGAGCTCAAGCCCCACGTTTGGCTCTGTGCTGACAGTGCTGAGCCTACTTGAGATTCTGTCTCTCTCCCTCTCTCTCTGCCTCTTCCCCACTTGTGCACTCTCTCTCTTTCTTTCTCTCTCTCTCAAAATAAATAAGTAAACACTAAAAAACATATTTAAAAAAAAATAGTAAGTGCGCATTGGCTTCAGCTTAAAGTCACCAGCTGGATCAGCTCCTAGAGAGTCCTCCTGTCCTTTGAAGCTTTGAAGCCCAGTATTTGAAGCCAGGTATCTCTAGCAGTGAAAGTCTTAGATGGCATCTTCATCCAATAGAAGGATGCTTTGTCTACATTGAAAATCTCATTTAGTGGAGCCCCCTTCATGACTTGACTTAGGTAGGTCTTCTGGATACCCTGCTACAGCTTCTACATCAGCACTTGCTGCATTACCTTGCACTTTTATTTACTGAAATGGCTTCTTCCCTTAAATCCCTTGAAACAACTCCCGCTAGAATTAATTGCTTCTCTCATTTCCTACCAGTGTTCCTATTTTAGGAAAGAGTCATTAGTGTCGCCTTCAGCCTTCTTAGAATCGAAGAGAGTTGGGGTCTGGCTCTGGATTCGGCCTTGCATTAAGAGAATGTTGTGGCTGGTTTGATCTTCTATCCAGACCACTAAAACTTTATTCATATCAGCAATAGGATCGTTTTGCTTTCTTATCATTGGTGTGTTCCCGGGAGTAGCACCTTTAATTTCCTTCAAGAACTTTTCCGTTGCATTCACAACTTGGCTAACTGTTCGGCAACTTTTGGCCTATCTCGGCTTTCATCATGCCTTCCTCACTAAGTTTAGGTCATTTCTAGCTTTTGATTTAAAGTGAGAGACATGTGCCTCTTCCTGTCACTTGAACACTTGGAGGCTCTGGTAGGGTTATTAATTGGCCTAATTTCAACACATTGTGTCTCATGGAACCAGAGAGGCCCGAGGAGAGGGAGAGAGATGAGGGGAACGGCTGGTTGGTGGAGCAGTCAGAACATAACACATTTATCAGTCACGTTTGCTGTTTTATATGGGTACAGTTTGTGGCACCTTACGACAATTACAATAGTAACATCAAATATCATTTGTCACAGATTGCCATAATAAATCTAATAATAATGAAAACATTTGAAATAGTGCAAGAATTACCAAAATGTGACCCGGAGACCTGAAGTGAGCAAATGCTGTTGCGAAAACAGCACTGATGGACTTGCTCGATGCAGGGCTGCCACAGACCTTCAGTTTGTTAAAAACAAAAGCAAAAACAAAAACCACTGTATCTGCGGAACATAATAAAGCAAAGTGCAGTAAAACAAGATATGCCTGTAGTGCAAAAATAATCTCTGCATAAATTATCTAAGAAGAACTGCTGACTAGATCATGAAGACTATCACTTATCTAGTTAAGAGAGGGCCTTGACAGAAGTCAGGAATTATATAACTGCTCTGATCAAGCCAGTTCTTCCTGTTTAGAAAGGGTACTCCCTTTTCTTATAAAAATGTTAACCATTTTTTTCTATTTAATCTGCTGAAAGCCTTTCCTAATCCATCCGAGTCCAGTGGCATGTTCTGGTCTGCCACTTACGTCTCTATTAAAGCTATAAAATATTAGTAACAGTTGTCAGAATTTCACCTTCAATTAAACTCCCTGAGTCCTATCTGCCCTGGAGCCCTCCTTGCCTTTAAGCCTACTTCCAGCTAATGGCGGATCTGGTTAACAGGTGCAGGGCAGAGCCAGACCGGGATGGTGGACAGGAGAGACTCGTCTTCTAGAAGTTGGGTTGGAGTCTCAGCTGTATGATCTTACATAGGTCATTTCATTTCTCTGTGCTTTAGTTTTCTTGTCCAGAACATGAGAGCAACAGCATCCTCTCCAGAGAACGATTGTGAGGTTTAAGTGAGGTAATTATGCAAAATGTCACACAGGTCCTGTGCCTGGCAATAGTAGGTGCCTGTAAAGGTCGAGGTCTTGCCCTTCTTTCTCAGGCAATAGGGAGAGGACTGAGCTAAATGACTCCCAGAGGCTGCATCTAGCGCTAGCCATCTGCTTCTGGGAGAGCAAGTGAGTATAGGGTGCAGGGAAAACAAAGGAAAAAATACTGACTTACTACGATTCAAAGATCTCTGTGAAATCATTTCAGACCATGGAAAATACAGTGAAAGCAAACAAACACCAAGAAGGCGGGAAATGAACGTCACCTTGACCGTTTGGTCCTGAGAACCGGAAAACTAAAAAATTCAGTTTCCTCAGCTGCTTCCAGGAAGGGTTAGGAGAACAATGTTTGATTAGCCTGACAATGATCTTTAATATTGATGCAGAGCAAGCATGGCTTAACCAGACCAAAAAAAAAAATTTAAGTGTTAATTTTACATACGTATTTACTTTTTCATGATGGAAGATCAGGGCAAGGAATGAAACGCCAACCCAGTGTGTCCCCAACAAGATCTGAGTTCCTTCGCCTACTCCCCACTCAGAGTGGGAGGATTGGCCGTCAACATGTATAGAGTGCCCAGCTCTGTGGAGCCTTGGTCTGTACGATCCTGCTGACACGTACTGAAACTACAGTTGACCATCCTGAGTTATGGAGGGGACACTGGAGCCCAATGTCTGCATGTCTCTGCTCCCTGTTTACCTGCCACCCCTGTTGCTGAACCCAAACCTGACAAATCAGGAAGGTCGCCAGAAGGTTGGGAGTCTAGTTTCCCATGCAAGGATAAAATAGCCCTCTCCTGTTTTGAAATGAACAAGATGAGGCTTATTCATCACGTTATCAGGCTTGCTGACCGTGTTGCAGCCACCAACTTTCACGGCCATTTGGCCACAGGCTGAGAGATACACTACTGGGGCTCCGCAGGCCCAAAGCAGGGATGCTCAAGAATCCTTCAGTTGTCTACCGTCTGTGGAAATCTGGAAAATACCACTGCTGGTAATCAGGCTCCTTCCATCATTTTCTTGCACCGGTGTCACTTGTAGGGGAGCAGGCAGGGCAAAAAAACATGACTGGAAGGTAAAGACAAAATGGATGGTTGGGTTACTCTTCTGAGGTGTCCTCTGACGGATAAGATGAATCGCGCCAGGTCAGCACTATGCCTGTGACAGAGTGAGGGAAGAGCCTTGTGAACACTCTCAAGAGTTTGAAAAATGCCATAATTACACTCCTTGACTTTTGGATGGATCATAATAATAACTGCCATTTATTGAATTTTTAAAATGGGCCAAGCACTACATCAGATGCTTTTACACGTATTAGCTTATTTAATCTCCACAGTAACACTATTAAGTAGATGCTGTTTTCCTCGTGTTCTGGTTTGTTTCTGGTTAATGACTCTTCCCCACCCCTGACATTCTCTCCCTACCTACTACAAGCTCCCAAGAAGAAGAATGCATTAAAGCTTATTATTTGCCTCCCCACGACACCATCATGCCAGTGTCATCTGGCCCTGTGTGTCTTTGTTTCCAGTATTTACCACGAGAAGCCAAACCCCGAAGATAGAGTTTCACCTGGACATAACAGCTCTGTGAGATTATGATCTGTCTCAAGCTCCTGCCCCTCCCTAACCTCCCAAACCCTTTCATTAGCCCTCAGTAACTTACAGTCAGTCCACAAAATCTGCCTCTTCTTTCCTGCCTCTTGCTCTGGTGTCTCTTTTCCTCAGAAGACCACACCACTTCATCACATATTTGCTTACAAGTCACCTCCTCCCAGCTCTTACTTGACCTCCATATCTCCTCTTTCCTTAGCCTGCTCTGTGTTGTATGTTCACACATGCATCTGTTATTTTCTGTCTACCCACTGGAACGTTCACTTTGTGAAGTCAGGGACTTTTGTTCATCAGTACATTCCTAATACCCAGAATAGTACCTGGCATGTTATCTTTGCTCAATAAATACTTCTTGAATGAAGTAATCCATAATTGAGGAAACTGAGCCATGGAATGGATAAGCAGTTTGTCCCTGGTCACACTGCTGTGAAACAGCCAACCCATGTCTGTGTGATCGTAAATCCCTGGCCCATAAGCACCATATTGTCCAGCCTCTTGATGGATTATGTGAATGCAACATAAACAAGAATATTCTGACTGAACTGGAGTAATCAGTGTCAATATAGGGAACTTAACTGGAGAAGATCCTACAGGATGAAAATTTACTGTTGTTTTTTTGTTGCAATGTGCGATATTGTGATTTAGAAGAAAAGCATGTTTATGGCCATTCAGGTGACCCAAAATATATTTCTCGTATATATTTGGTCTTAATCCACAGTTCCTGACTCAAAGCTCCTCTAAAGCCCTTAGAATTTCCTAAGTGATGAGAGCAGTAAAGGTTTTATTTGGAGAGTCCTTAAGATGGGGGCTGGTTGCCAGTGTAGCCAAACGTGTGATTAGAGGGTTAGCGCTTTAAGTGCCAACCCCCCTCCCAACCTTCAGAGAGGGGACAGAGGCTGGAGGTACATTCAGTCACCAGTGGCCAATGATATAGTCAATCATGACTGTGTAAGGAAACCTCCACAAAAACCCGAGAAGACAGGGTTCAGAGAGCTTCTAGGTTAGTGAACACATGGCGATTTGGGGAGAATGGCAAGTTCCAAGAGGGCATGGAAGCTCCACATGCCCTTTTCCCATACCTTGCCCTGTGTATCTCCTCATCTGGCTGTTGATTCATATCCCTTAACATCCTTTGTAATAAATCAGTAATCTAGCGAGTAAATGGCTTTTTCTGGGTTCTGTGAGCTATTCTAGCAAATTAATTGAACTCAAGCAAGGGATTGTGGGAACCTCTGATTTAGAACCATTCAGGCAGAAGTACCAGTAACAACATGGGCTTGTGGTATCCTGAGTTCGAGCAGGTAGCTGGAGCCTCCAGTTTGTAGCCTGTCAGCCAGAAGCACAGGTACCATCCTGGGTGTGTGACTGGTATCTGAAGTGAAGGGTGGACTTACAGGACTGAGCCCTTTACCTTTGGAATCTGATTCTGTCTCTGTGTAGGTAGTGTCAGAATTGAGTTAAATTGTAAGACACCCGGCTGGTATCTAGATCACTGTTGGTGTGGGGAAGCCTACACACACACACACACACACACACACGCACACACAAAACACACACACGTTGGAATTTGGTCCAGGAACCTAATTTACATTAGGAACAGTTTTTTTGAGTTGTCACCAAGCGAAGTGCAAGTAATTGATAATTTGAGGAGCCAGCAATAAAATCAGTATCCTTACAACATGAGCACATTAGCCTAGATCAAAAGCAATTTATTAAATTTACCTTTTTAAAAGAAGATGAAAGCAAGATCATGACTTGAGTCGAAGTCGGACGCTTAGCCGACTAAGCCACCCAGGTGCCCCAGGAATGATTTTTTTTTTTTCAACGTTTATTTATTTTTGGGACAGAGAGAGACAGAGCATGAACGGGGAAGGGGCAGAGAGAGAGGGAGACACAGAATCGGAAACAGGCTCCAGGCTCTGGGCTATGAGCCATCAGCCCAGAGCCTGACGCGGGGCTCGAACTCACGGACCGCGAGATCGTGACCTGGCTGAAGTCGGACGCTTAACCGACTGCGCCACCCAGGCGCCCCAGGAATGATTTTTTAATGGCAAAGAAGAGAAATTAAAGATAGTGTAAAGGATGTCAATTTTTCATTGAAATACTGTTCATACATTTGTTGTATTAGTTTTAGGCATACATCGTAGTCATTCCATATGTCTATAAATTAAGTTGTACTTAACCACAAGTGTAGCTATCATGTGAAAGCACACAACAGTATTACTATAGGATTGACTCTATGCCATTGGCTGTACCTTGTATCCCTAGGACTTACTCATTCCGTACCTGGAAGCCGGTATCTCTCTCTCAAAGGTGTCAATTCTTTATCTAACCTAAGTATTTTGGTGGTAAACACAATTACCTCTTGCTCAGCATGTGTAAATCGGCGGTCTATTTTTCTGTGAACACTGCTTAAAGCATCATTACAAATGATGTCATTAAATTAATAAGTTCGGTTTCATTCTTCACTCACAAAAAAAAAAAGAAGAAAATGAAAGCTATACCTGTGTCAAGAGAAGCTAGGAAGTATCCAGGTAGACTATAGCACGTTCATGCTGCAAAGCAGTGAATGCCTATGTAGCACATGGAATGGAAGCAGTGATGGAATTGGAAAAGTAGACCTCAGAATGCTACATACACAATGATGACAACTCTGAAAATTCTGTGTGTTAGCAGTGGAATTGTAAGAGACCTTAAGGTTCATAAATAGCTGTTGATTCTAGTGTTTAGGATTCATTTGGTTATTTCACATTATTTTTGATATTTAGATGTTTCTGTTTAACTGTCAATACTCAGATGATCAAATATCCATAAAAAAGAAGAAATGCAATGTACCACATTGTGAGCCAAGGAATACGTCATCCCGTCTGCTACTCATCCTTTTCCTTCCTGCCGTCCATTTCCACTGGTCGTGGACACTCAGCACTGCCTTTCCTCAGGCTTCACCCGAGCTTTCTGGTCCCCTGACTAACCTCTACATGTTACAGACCACCTGCTCTCCAACTGCATTTTCTTCCTCCCTCCCTTGATTATTCACAGATGCTTCTCCCTCCAGTTTTCAGAGCTGTTTCCTCACTGCTCTTGCCCTCCTCCTCTGTGGCTGAGGTCTTTCACCTCCCCTTCCCATACTGGAGTAGTTGCTCACCTGGCCCTTCCTGTGGCATTGCCCTCATCCATGTCTCACTGTGTCTGCTCCCTGTGCTTCGGTGCTCTTAGCCCTGCCAGCGCAAATGTTGTTTCTGCCCTGACATGATCCATTCCTCGTCTGACTCTGCATTTGCTACTCTGCGTCTTTGTTCTTCCCATACCAGTACAGATTCTTGGTAAATATACTCTGGCTGGGGCACCTGGGTGGCTCAGTCAGTTAAGCATCTGAAACTTGGTTTCGGCTCAGGTCATGATTTCACAGTTCAGGGGTTCAAGCCCCACATCAGGCTCTGCACTGATGGTGCAGAGCCTGCTTGGGATTTTCTGTCTCCTCTCTGCCTCTCTCTCTCTCAAAATAAATAAACTTAAAAAAAAATTTTTTAATCCACTCTGGCTAATTGAAATAGGAAAAGAATTTAGTGAAAGGCTATTGAAAGCTAAAATTATGTGATTTATAAGAAATATATTATTTGGTCATTTGAATGAATGAATGAAATGAATATATTTCTCATATGTATTTAGTCTTGGTCCAAGATTTCCAGCTCAAGGCTCCTAAAACCCTTGGAATTTCCTGTGATAGGGCAATGAATGAGTCTTGTGTTACAGTAATGAAGGTGACTTTCGGGTCCTAGTTGCCAGGAGGACCAACCCTGTGATTAGAAGGTTGGAACTTTCAAGTTCCCCCCAAACCCCATCTCGGGGGAGGGAAGAAGGGCTGGAGGTTGAATCAGCCAATGGCCAGTGACTTAGTCATGACTATATAGTAAAGTCCCCATAAACACCCAAAAGGACTGGGTTCAGAGAACTTCTGGGTTGGTGGACACTTGGAGATTGGGGACAGTGGCGTGCTATACCTCCCCCTTCCTCTGACTATTCACGTCCTTTAATAAATTGGTAAACATAAATGTTTCCCTGAGTTCTGTGAGCTGATCTAGGAAATTAAAAGAACCTACTGAGGAAGTCATTCTAACTTCCAGGCTATAGCCTGTCAATCAGAAATACAGGTTTAATAGCCTGGGGCTTGTGACTGATGTCTGAAGTAGGGAGTGAGGAGCATTCTCCTAGGACTGGTCCTTAAACTTGTGGATGCTGGTACTATCCCCAGATAACGTCAAAATTGAGTTGAATTCTCAGTCATGCTGCTGATATCCGAGAATTGCTTGGTACTGTGTGTAGGGACACCATCCACACTCCTCCCCCCTCCACACACACACACACACACACACACACACACACACACACTTTGGAATTGGGTCTGGGAACCTTAAAAGAAGAGCTCTCAGAATTACTGAGAAAGCCAGTGAGGTTGGACTAGAAAACATGGAGGGACAAGATGGGAGCAGAACAGTTAGGGCCATGGCCAAAATTCCATGGCCACAGACCTGGTTTGGGAAGACACTTCTGCCACTACTACTGGAGAGTGAACACTGTACCTGCCACTGTGAGTACTGGACAGGAGTCTCTTCAATGGCAGCTTTGTCACAGAAACCGTTTCTTCTCCAGAGTTGCTTTTCTACACCCCTGGCTTTTGGTCAGATCTAGACAGAAACATCTGGTCAAGTCACTGGCCCGTCCACGAGCTGCTGAGGGGACCTAGAAAGGAGTCTCACTTAGGCCATGAGAGCTGGGCTCTGCTTGCTGCCACAGTTCATACGGTAAGAAATTGTTCAAACAGATTCTAGGCAGGAACAAAACCCAAAACACCACATGGCCCATTCCCAATTCATGACAGTTGTTTTAATAAACTTTCTGCAACTTCCTTAAGTCCTTGAAGCTGTTTCTTCTAACCTCTCCCTCAGCAAGAACTCTGGAACGTAGTTCAATCCAAAATTAAAACATTAGGGGTCACAGATATCTATACAAAGACATCAAACAGCATGATTTAGAACAGAAAGAAAAGGAGTCAATCTAAATTTCTAACAGGGAAGAGTTAATTGAATTACGAGCTAGCCATAGAATTAAATATAGGCAGTCATTAAAAATTATGGAATTTTAAAGACTTTTTATAACACACAAAACTATAGCTAACCAGAATTCTACAATATTTATATATAAGCTCTCACAATTATGTATGTGCATATGTGATCCTATTTTCTAGTAAAATATAAATGTTTATATAAAGATATTCACTGAAAGAGAATACACCAAAATTTAACAGATTGATGAGATTGGAAAGGTTACTTTTTTTCTTTATGCTTTTCGTGGTTTACACAATGAGCTGAAAATTATTAGCATTTAAAAGAAAATCCACTGGGAGCAAACTTCCAGTGGCATCATTCTTATCCTTTGTCGTGTTCTCAAAAAATACAATTTTTCCCAAACCAACCTCAAAAATACTCAGAATTCTAACTCTTTTCTCCTGGTGTTGAAAGAACTCACTCTTTTCTGTAGAGTAAGTTCCTCCCTCACCACCAGTTCCACTGATCTTTATGTTCACATATAGATCATTCATTCCATTCTATAAACCTTTTCCCCAGCCTGCTTCATTCACCCAGCTCCTACTGGAGCTCTCTTCCCCTTGGGCTCCCTCTTCTCCTGCCCTGTATTTTAGCCCAAAGATTCACTGGAATAGCTATCCCTGAGGTGTCCATTACTCTTCTCTTGGCCAAATCTGATGATCTTTATCTTTGTAGCTTTCTTGGCTATAAGAAACATTGATTCGTTATCTTTGACACACTTTGGGTCATAGGCTAAGTCAGGTGACCTTGTGGGTTTCTTATTTTTCTAAAATAAGAAGATGCTCTCTTAAGCACTTTATCTGACTTTGCTTCCTGTTAAGCCTTATATCTATGACGTTTTTCTTCCTGTGTCTCTGGACTATTCCTCCACCTCCGTGTTTGCTCCCTCCCGCATCTTCCCCATTTACCTGTCTACAAAGTGAAACCAGTATCCTAATAAACAGGACTGTTGATTTTGAAACCTGTGACCTCCACAGAGACTACCTGCTTAAGCCAGCTCAGCTTTGACAGTGGCCTCTAGTTCTCCAGCTTTATCCATGACCCTGGAAGCTCTGCAGAACCTTCCCTGCAGCTCTGTCCCTGCCATTCACGAGCTGTCTCCAGCCTCCACCTCCACCAGCAAGAAGCTGTTTGAAAGCCTAGCTTTCAGGCAGGTACCTCAGAGTCAGACTCTGCTTTTCTGCCCATTCCCTGCACTTGCAGCCCTAGTTGGGCTCCCCATCTGGCTTTTAATCTCTCCTTCATGTGCTCCCTGTTGGATCGCTCTCAGCTTCATGGTCTCTTACCTTCAAAACAATCCAGACCCCAAAGGTCTTGGCCCACATTGTGTGTATAGAGTTCCCACTAGGCCAGAAGTTGAGTTCAGACTCCCCAAATTAACTATATTTCTTCATACATGCCAGTGTTACGTTTCAGCCAACAGGACTTGGGCCTGTGGTGACCCACATCTACAGAGCAACAATCCTTTTGTAACCATTGATCCTTGATCCAGCTCATCTACCCTCATGACTTTATATTAGCCCTGACCTCTTTCTGTTTTCTTGACCTATAACTTGTATTATCCTTAGTACATCTTTTGGATTTTCTGCTCTCAGAGAAAGTTTATTTATTGGCTCGTTAATTCATCTATCAGGCACATGTTGAACACTTAACAGTTGGCACTACAACTAGTCAGAGGCTAGTCAGGGAGTTAGACAAAATCAAGGGCTACGTCAATTAGTACACTTTTTATTACTAGTGACAGAAGTCCTGATTCATGCTGTCTTAAGTAAAAATGGAATGTATTCCCTCACATACCTGGCAAGTCTAGAGATAGATCTGGTTTCCTTCAGGCACAGCTGGATTCATGGATCATAAATGCTACCTTTGGGACCTGGCCTGTCTTCATCTCTCAGTTCTGCTCTGTTCTGCTTTGTGATGGCTTCATTCTCAGGGTAGCAAGAGAAGTGTTAACAGTGCCAGGCCTACATCCTCCAAGGTTTTCGTATAGCAGAAAAGTCACTGCTCTCTCAGCAGCCCCAACAAATGTCCAGCTCCATCTTGTGGTTTTCTCACTGTGCTCTTCCCTGAACAAGTGACTTCTGTCAGGGGAATTTGATGCCAGGACTGGTCAGACTGGAGTCATATGTCCTCTCCTTATAGTTGGTTATGGAGTCTACCCAAGCACTTAAGTTGAGAGAGAGAGAGAGAGAAATACAGTACAATGGTTCCCTGAAGAAAAGGCAAGTGGATGTGGGATGATTTTCTAAAAAGCTGTCAGTTACAGATGAATGGATAAAGAAGGTGTGGTTTATATATACAATGGAATACTACTTGGCAATGAGAAAGAATGAAATCTGGCCATTTGCAGCACCTTGATGGAACTGGAGGGTATTATGCTAAGTGAAATAAGTCAAGCAGAGAAAGACAGATACCATATGTTTTCACTCATATGTAGATCCTGAGAAACTTAACAGAAGACAATGGGGGAGGGGAAGAGAGGAAAAAAAGTTACAGAGAGAGAAGGAGGCAAACCTTAAGAGACTCTTAAATACTGAGAACAAACTGAGGGTTGATGGGAGATGGGGGAGAGGGGAAAGTGGGTGATGGGCATTGAGGAGGGCACCTGTTGGGATGAGCACTGAGTGTTGTATGGAAACCAACTTGACAATAAATTATATTTAATATAAAAAAAGCTGTCAGTTACAGCCTTTATGTTTATGGTAAGTGTGTATGATAGAGTTACAAATGGAGTTGAGTGTAGCAAATGGAGCATTCCACTCTATATACAATGGGCAAAGGATTCCCCCCCTCCTTTACCCCTTCACTCCTTCCTTTGAGCAAAATTTAGTGAGTGCCTTTTGTTGTTCCAGGTGTAGAACATAGATGGTCCTAGAAGTTGCCCATAAGGAGCTTACAAAGTAGAAAGGAGGAAAGACAATAAAAGCAATGCCCCCATATTTCTTGAGAATGTCCATTTTAAGAAATAGAAATATGAAGAGTATTTCTGTGTTTTTTTAAAAAGACAAGATCAACCATTATATTGTTTAACATCTTTTTTACTTAAAATTCTGTTTTGTTCAATGCTTGGAATAAGTCTTTCTGATATGCTTCGTTAAACAGTGGAAACGCCACAGTCCACAGTTTTTTAATTGTCTTGCCTAGGCTTCTGTAAAATGCAGGGTCAAAACCTGTGCTTAATTAAAAGTAGCTTTCCTTCGCCAAAGTTTTCCTCAAGATGAATTTGCCATTTTTAAAAAAATTTTTTAATGTTTATTTCTGAGACAGAGAGACAGAGCATGAGTGGGGGAGGGGCAGAGAGAGAGGGAGACACAGAATCCAAAGTAGGCTCCAGGCTCTGAGCTGTCAGCACAGAGACTGATGCGGGGCTCGAACTCACAGACCGCAAGTTCATGACCTGAGCCGAAGTCGGACGCTTAACCAACTGAGCCACCCAGGTGCCCCATGCCATTTTTTTAAGTACTTGATTTATGGTTTTGTGGTTTTATCGTATCGAGGACTTCGATAGTAAGGTGCCTCAAAATAGAAATAGAGGACAGAGATAAACAAATGAATACCTTTAATTTCCACTTTTAGCTTAAGAATCTCTATTTCTGATCTGTAGCAGGTTGTTAATGCATCTCCCACCAATGGCCAGTCATTTCCCTGCCTGTATACAGACATTTCCATCAGAACATTCACAGTTTGTAATGTTCAGGTAGTGAAATGAACACACATGGATATGTACATTTGTTTCAAAGGCAACAAACGTGAAAATATTTTTGTGACATTGAAGACCCAACAAGCAATCTTTACATTATTTTTTAGCTGTAGGTTTTATTTTGTTCAGTTCCATGGAAAAAAAGATTGAGAAATGCAACACAAATAAGCCAAGGATCAGGGAATACATTAATGCAGTGGTTCTCAACTAGAGACATTTGGCAATGCCTGGAGACATTCTTAATTGTCTTGCCTACTGGAATCTTGTGGGTAGAGGCCAGGGGTGCTGTTAAACATCCTACAATGTGCAGGACAGGCCACCACAATGAAAAATTATCCTGTCCAAAATGTCAGTAATGCCACTGTTGAGAAACCTTGCATCAATAGGATTTTTAGAATTCTGAACTCTGAAAGGATCAGAACAATCTTGTAATTTAGGCATAAGACAAAACTAGAGGCGAATTAGAGTCATAGAATTAGAAGAATCCTGGAGCTGACAGGGAAAGTCATTGAGTCCACTCTCCCTGTACATATGGTAACCGAGTCCCAGGTAAAAAGTGACTGAAGCAGTAGACGTCCTCCACTCCTCAACATGCGATCAGGCAACTTGCCAAATCTCTCTGTGCCTCAGTTTCCTATTCTGCAAAAAGGGACAATAAAACTTGCCTCAAATGATTGCTGTGAGGAGTAATTAAAATAATGTGTGTGAACTGTTTAGTACAGTACCTGGCCACAGTGAGTTGTTGATAAAGAGTGGCAGTGAGAGCCTAGGTGGTGATTCTCGTTACTGTCCCAACAGTAAAGAGACAGTAATTGAACCCTGTTCAGTTCAACACTGTTGAACAGGGTTGTACCCTGTTCCCGACTCTCAGTCCCATGTTCTTCCTATTACAGTGTCTTCAGGGTCTGTGAAGAAAAAGTTATAAGGGCAACTCAATAGGGATCAAAGAAGATTGGTCTGGAGAGCAGCTTAGTAGCTGGTAATTCAAGAAAAACTAAACAAAAACTCTTCATAAAGACAGGGGGTAGGTAGGTAGCCACTTTAAGGAAGGCATAAAAAAGATTGGTTCCCACCGGAAACAGGCTACCTTCTCTCTTCCCAAAGTCCTGTGGATGGTGTGTCAGGTGGGCTTGCCTCCAGGAAGGGCGGAGCCTAGATCAGATAACTTATCAAACCCTGAGAGCCCTGACCGAGTCTTACAGCCCTGGCAGAATGTCCGTCCAGTCCATCGTCTATCGGGACAGTCTCTGAAATGCCGAGATGGTCAGACAGTATATCTGGAGACACTTTCAACTCTAAGATTCTCTGATGTCTGATAAGTTTTGTGGACTATGTGCTGGAAAGATCATGTGACATGGTAGATAATGCCCAGCAGGCACGTGTAGACAGCCACAAATCTCCTGTTTTATGATTTGTGGAGTAAAAAAAAAAAATGCTTTATTAGGCTTTGCTAAGTAAATACGGGCACATGATTACAATGTTGTGCAAAACAATTTTTCTCAGAAAATAATAATAAATTATCTTACCGATAATTCCATGAAATAGGCTTCCTCTTATTTTCCTAAAAGTCTTCTAAAAAGTCTTTGCAGTTGCTCTAGGAGTTGGATTTCTGTTTCTCTTGTTACTTTTGCCAAAAAGCAATTGTTATTTCTAAATTGTTTTTAACCGGTGGCTTTTAATAAAAATTAGCAAAATTCAAAAGCATCAAAATCTCTGGACCACAAACACAGATTAAATTCTCGTGGGGGGAAAAAACCTCATTCATTTAGTAGCCTTCTCTCAAATATCCCATTTGTTGGCCTGGACTCCTAAAATGATTATATATACCCTACAAAAATATCCTACATAGTCATTTAAAGACATTTTCTTCTACATCTTACATGTCAATGCTCCAACCGTTATAAAGATTATTTTAGAAAATCAACAAGAACAAGTTGGTACATGAGAAAATAGTGACTCATAGCTGACTTTATCTGTCTTCTGTGTATTTGTGTGACCCGCAAGCAATTGGAGAAGAGCAACACAACACAGTGGATCCTAGCTGAGCATCAGGCACTGTGCTAGACACCCTGTGGTAGCAGAGAAGTTAAGTTGTTTGCCTGGAGCCACACAGCTGGTAAGCAGGAGAGCCAGCACGGAGCCCTGTCTACTCCTATGTGCATGGGGTTTGCTGCACACTAGATCTTGACAAGGAATAATTCAAGGCTTAGGATAATAAAAAGTCTCCTCTAAGATGTGACTGTTTTTAACTTTAAATGCCTCATTTAGATTAGTATTCTGTATGTTAATTTGACCTTCAACTTTTTTTTTTTTTTTAAGGTGTTGTGTAATGGACCAGGAACGTGTGTTCCTGTCTGCGTATCTGCCCTTCTCCTTGGGATACTAGGAATAAAGAAAGTGATCATTGTCTATGTTGAAAGCATCTGCCGAGTAGAACATTTATCCCTGTCCGGAAAGATTCTGTTTCACCTCTCCGATTACTTCATTGTTCAGTGGCCGGCTCTTAAGGAGAAGTATCCCAAGTCGGTGTACCTCGGGCGAATTGTCTGACAAATGACAACTTTCTTCTCTAGAATTTTGCAGTCAAACATATTTATCATAATTGGGGGAGAGAAAAACTACATGTTTATTATAAAGGTTTCTGAAGGTCCTGAGAATTATTGGTGGTGAGGAGTAAAAAATGTGTAACTCAGTAAAGAAACTGAGGGTGCTCTTATAAAACAAACGTTTATAAATCATTAAGTATTTATGCTTCTGTGCACCAAATTTCTTTTCTTTTCTGTCACTACCTGCAAGTTATCTGCTGACTTGACTTAGTAATATTTTTCCTACAACTAAATATAGAATTAGTATGCTTAGTAACATTTCCTGTTCTGCAGCTCTTTGTTTTGTTTTGTTTTGTTTACAATATTCTGCATTGTAGCAGAGAAAGATATTTCTTAGTTTTTGTTCAGATACAACAGGCTTTATTTCCTGTATGGAAGCAGTAAAGTCCCTAGTGAATCCTTTCAGTATAAAGGAAGCAGTTATATTAAATGGGCTTCATGACAATTTGCATTCCACAGGCTTCCAGAACCGTGAGCATACACCAGTACCTTTTTTTATTCTTTGGTTTTGCTTTGTGAGTAGTTGCCCTGAATCCAGAATATCTTTTGAAATGTCTTGTTTAATTGTTAAAATAAATTAAAAGGTGACTACTGTCATAGTAATAAAAACATGATTCTATGTTTCAGGAATCCAAACTCAAAACATTTTTTTCCTTTGTATTTTGTATTTGTTTATGTTAAGTTTATTTATCTATTTAGAATGTGTGTGTAAGCACATGAGTAGGGAAGGGGAGGGGTGGGGGTAGAGAATGAGAGAATCCAAAGCAAGCTTTACACCGTCATCCCAGAGCCCAATAAGGGTTTTGAACTTATGAACTGTGAGATCATGACTGGAGCCGAAATCAAGAGTCAGACACTAAACTGAACCACCCAACCCCTGAAACTCAAAAACATTTTTACAAATGTTCAAGTGGAGGGGTGCCTGGGTGGCTCAGTCGATTAAGCGTCCGACTTCGGCTCAGGTCATGATCTCGCAGTTCATGAGTTTGAGCCCTGCGTCAGGCTCTGTGCTGACAGCTCAGAGCCTGGAGCCTGCTTCGGATTCTGTGTCTCCCTCTCTCTCTGCCCCTCCCCCACTTGTGCTCTGTCTCTATCAAAAATAAATAAATGTAAAAAAAAATTTTTTTTTTTAATGTTCAATTGGGACCCCCTGGGTGACTCAGTTAAGCGTCTGACTCTTGATCTCAGCTCAGGTCTTGATTTCAGGGTTGTGAGTTCAAGCCCCACATTGGGCTACATGCTGGGCATAGAGCCTACTTAAAAAAAAAAAAAAAAATGCGTTAGTAAACTCACATTGTCATGGCTGTAACCGTCCCTAGCATTTTGGGATGTTTAGGCTTGGCAGAGTATATTTAAAAAAATTGTTTTTGTTTAATATTTATTTATTATTGAGAGACACAGAGCATGAGCAGGGGAGGGGTCGAGAGATGGAGAGACACAGAATCTGAAGCAAGCTCCAGGCTCTGAGCTGTTGCAGAGCCCGACGCGGGGCTCAAACTCACAAACCCCAAATCCATGACCTGAGCTGAAGTCGGACGCTTAACCGACTAAGCCACCCAGGCACCCCTTGGCAGAGTGTAGTTTTACTAAGCATTTAGGTAAGTTCTTGCTGGCCAGGTATTCTTCTAAGCACTTGTCAAATATTAACTCATTTAATCCTAATAACAACTCAATGAGGTAGGGACTATTACTATCCCCCTTTTACAGGTGACTTGTCTAAAATCACATGTCCAGAGGGGTGCCTGGGTGGCTCTGTCGGTTGGGTGTCCGACTTCGGCTCAGGTCATGATCTCGCGGTCCGTGAGTTCGAGCCCTGCGTCAGGCTCTGTGCTGACAGCTCAGAGCCTGGAGCCTGTTTCAGATTCTGTGTCTCCCTCTCTCTGACCCTCCCCCGTTCATGCTCTGTCTCTCTCTGTCTCAAAAATGAATAAACGTTAAAAAAGATAAAATAAAATAAAGTAAAATCACATGACCAGATTCAAGCCTAGGGCAGCCTAGCTTGAGAGCAAAGCCAGTTTCATGGGCATGTGGCCTGTGCAGCCACATAGGGACCCACACTCAGGAGGGCCCTGCACTTGGGTTAGTACTCTGCTGTCACTCTCAAATGCATATGGGACAAAGGACCCATGTTTTATTTTGCACTGGACACCACCAGTTATTTAGTTGGTCCTGCTTGAGAATCTGTGACAACACACAGCGCAGAGCCTGGCCTGGTGGCTCCTCAGCGAACAGACATTCCATTCCCCCTTCTCCAAGCTCTCGCCTTTAACAAGGCAACAGACAGTGAGAAGAGCTCTTGTAGTGTTCGAGTTTTTATTTTTCCCTTTTAAATCTGCTTAATAAGGATGATGTAAACCTAATAAGGAAATTAATGAAGAGATCGACTGTCAGTGAAAATAGGTACCTGAGATGCCGTGAAATTAAAATGCTGAGGCTGATCCAGCCTTTACTGTTCTCTCGGAACATCTCTGGGTAAAGTAGGAGCGTCTGTCATCAGGACATTTTCCTAGGTGTTTGGCTGAGAAAACTCTCAGAATAAGGATGGTATTTTGCCACAGGTCAGCCTAGTGGTAGTTCATTGTGTGCCTTGACTTTAATCATCAAATCTCAGGTGCTGTCCCTGCTTCCATTGATGGAAAGGCCTAGAATGTCAGATGAAATAAGCCTCTACTTTTCTAGACAGAAAGTGATCTTTTTAGGGATAATAGCATGTATATTTCTTCACCTTTGAATTTTTTTTCTGCACTTTGTTTAAGTGGCCCTAGGTAAATAAGTGAAATTGGACCGTTTTCAGGTCAGTTAATGCCTGTCAGTGTGCCAGTGCAGCTTCCCCCGGGTCCCCA
Organism: Herpailurus yagouaroundi; assembly: GCF_014898765.1. Taxonomy (NCBI): domain Eukaryota; kingdom Metazoa; phylum Chordata; class Mammalia; order Carnivora; family Felidae; genus Herpailurus; species Herpailurus yagouaroundi. Next base: position 81,414,382 of record NW_024412388.1, on the reverse strand, counting down.
TAGGTAATCCTGCTGCAGAGAATCCCGTCAGGCCATGGAGAGTTGTAGAAAAGATGCCATAATTTTTTCCAGCATTGTATGTCCCAGATGTTTTGCAGAGCCTTAACCTAGACCGTGGTTAGCCTGGAATGTCAGAGAAAGAATCTCGTGTGTGTGTTATCACTAAAAATTTAGGAAAATCTTCCTGGGTTCTGACTACTGTGGACACATTCAGAGTGAGGTTGGCTCGGCTCCAGATTATTTGATAAACGAATACATGGTCTGGTGTGTGTTGTGTTGGTGTTATGGCTAACTCAGGTCCTCAAGGTCACGTTTGCAAAGGGGCCTGGTTTGAGATGATAGTGGGGGCACAGCTTCCTTGCTGTGTCTTTCTGTGACATTAAAAAACAGTGCTGTAGTCTTGACTCAAACTGAGGATCAGGACCTAGCTTGTCTTTTCTGATTTCTCTTGAAACACTCTGGAATGTACCTCTTACTGGAAGAGACTGTTCATGAAAAATTAATTGCATCAGTCTTTAAATGAGAGACAAGGAAACCACACATCCTGCCCACACCTACTTCCCTGGAAGATTTTTATCTACAGTTCAGTTGTCCTAAAGGGTCTCAGCAGTTTGCCAGGGCAGAAAGTCTGACTGTTTCAAATAGGACATCCAAAAGTCATCACAGGAAGCTTTAGCCAGGAACTTAGAGTGCTGTGAAACCGTGTCAACAAGAGGAATGTTGTGCCATTTTAGACTGAAGAGCAAGACTGCTAGGAAGGAGATGACCCTCGCTTTCCCTCATAAAAGCAACTTAAAACATGGTGTTTATTTGGCCTTCCAAAGATAGATTCAAACTGGGAAATGTACTACCCCCTTACTGTGCAGTTCCTTAGATTGAATCAGTGCTTTATTTCTTCTGAAAAGCCCCATCTCACCAAAAGGAGTTTGACAGCAATGTATTAAGCCTCTTTTATCCACAATAAGAACATCTTTGTGAGTGTTAAAGAATACTGTCCTCATCCATACAGTTCAGTATTTGGGGCCAGGTGGAGTTTCTTCCCCATGATTTTCAGCTCTGTCCAGCAGTGAGCAGACACCCAGATTTTCTTGTCTGCCCTGAACTTTCTTCTGTTCAGCCTGTCACTCTAGCACTCTAAAGACAAATTATCTACACTTATGTTCTTGCTGCCAACTCACTTTATTTTTTTTAACGTTTATTTATTTTGAGAGAGAGTGTGTGTGTGTGCATGTGGGAGTATGAGCAGGGGAGGGGCAGAGAGAGGGAGAGAGAGAATCCCAAGCAGATTCTGCACTGTGTGCAGAGCCCGAGGTGGGACTCAATCTCATGAGATGACCTGAGCCAGAACCAACTGAGCCACCCAGGTGCCCCTTGCTGCCAGCTCACTTTCAACGTGGACTAGATATAGCTCTCCCTTTTCCCTCCAGAGTGGTTAACGGATCCTAGCCTCCGCCCTATCTCTCAAGCAACAAACTTTGGAATCATTTTTGTTTTCTACTCTCTTTCCTTAATCTATATGTAACTGGTTGCCCTTCCCCCCGCCCGCCACTTTCTATTAATATCCCCAAAATTTTCCCTTGTCTTTCTGTCCTCTTGGCTCCTTGTCATCTGAATTCACCTATTTAATCTGCCTTTGGACTAGTTCACATCCACCTTTTCCTCTTCAGTCCCATGGTCACAACCTAAGCTAACTCTTCAACATAAATTCCTCATTTTATTAGCACATTTGTTGAGGAACTGAGGCATAGAGAGATTAAGTATCTTATCCAAGATTTTATACCTAGAAAGTTGCAGAGCTGGGATTTGAACCAAGGCACTCTAGCTCCAGCCAAACTTACCTTAACAGCTAGGTTAGGTTTAAAAAAAAAAAAAAAAAATTGCTAGGAGTGCCTGGGTGGCTCAGTCAGTTAAGCCATCTGACTCTTGATTTCACCTCAGGTCATGATTTCACAGAAGGTTTGTGAGTTTGAGTCCTGCATCACGCTCTGCACTGAGAGTGAGTGTGGAGCCCGCCTGGGTTTCTCTCTCTCTTTCTCTCTCTCTCTGCCCCTCCCCCACTCACACCCACATGCCCCCTCAAAATAAATAAACTTAAAAATAATAATAAAAAGGCTAGAAAGGAAAGGAATAGGGTGCTGTGATGGAGGAGAAGGTATTGGGTGCTCTAGCAAGGGATATCAGGGAAGGCCTCTCTAAGAAGCACATTTTAGCTGAGATCTGAAGGATAAGCCTTGAATACTTGTCCTCCTTCCACTTCCCCTCCCAACTTACTCCCCACAAACTTTTCCCCACCTCCCACAGCCTTGTTTTAGCAACTTGTTCTCTAAACACCTCTGTGACATAGCCACCCATGCCTAAGATTAGCCCTGAGCTACAAACCATCATATTGCAATACCTTGTACTTAGAAACGTGCTCCACTCTTGGTCACACCTGCCACAGTTTTGGACAAAATGTAGGCACTGACCAAACATAAATTCTCATACCTACAGACTTGGTCTAGACCTACTTAGTACAGCTCTTCTAGACCAGTATTCTCAAACTTTTTGGTCTCAGGACATCATTACACCCTTGAAAACTATTAAAGACCCCAACAAACTTTTGTTTATGGGGGATATATTTGTCACCATTTACTGCATTAGAAATTAAGACAGGGAAACTTTTTAAACACAAGAATACACAAGGACACATTCTGTTAGCCATCAGAGCAATGATATCCTCACACATCATGTAGCATCTAGAAAACTAAAATCAGGAGAGAAAGAGCAGGAAAAAGGAAAATGACATCTTTGTATTATTATGAAAAAAGTTTTGACCTCCCAGGCCCCTGAAAAGGTCTTGAGGACCCCCTGGGGGTCTCTGGGCTACATTTTAAGAACGGTTGCTCTACACAATGGCCTATCAATAACTTCCATCTCCTCTACCAGCCTTTAGTCAATGATCCATCTCTGTTACTAGTTTTTTTTAAGTATTTTTTTTAATGTTTATTATTTTGAGAGAGAGACAGAATGCAAGTGGGGGAGGGAGGGACAGAGAAAGAGGGAGACAGAATCTAAAGCAGGCTCCAGGCTCTGGCACAGAGCCTGATGCGGGGCTCAAACCCATGAACCACGAGATCATGACCTGAGCCGAAGTCGGACATTTAACCAGCTGAGCTACCCAGGCACCCCAGTGTACTAGTTTTCTATTGCTGTGTAACAAATTGCCTTGTATTTAGTGGCTTAAAACAACACCCATTATCCCACTGTTCTGTAGGTTAGAGATCCAGGCAGGGCATAACTTCTTCTCTACTCAGAGTCTCATGAGGTTTTAGTCAAGGAGACAGCCGGGCAGAGTTCTGATCTGGAGCTCTGGACCTTCTTCCAAGCTCATTCAGGTTGCTGCTGGCAGAGTTCATTTCCTAGCAGTTGTAGGACTCATGGTGACCTGTTCCGTAAAGACCAGAGAGAGAGTCTATATTGCTGCTGGTCTCTTTTGAGGACTCATGTGGGTCAGGCACACATAGGATAATCTCCCGTGTAATTAACTCCAAATTAACTGCTGAGGGACCATAATTACATCTGTAGAGTCCCTTTTGCCATGTTAATGAAACATAATCAGGGAAGCGATATCTCATGATATTATTCATAGACCCCGCCCATACTTGGGGATTATAAGGGTGTAGATGCCATGGTCTGGAATTTTGGCAGCCATGTGAGAATTCTGCCAACCACAGCCTGCCAGAGGTTTTTTGTTTTGTTTTGTTTTGGGAAGAAAAAATGTTTTTCAAACCTGTCACTTAAACTACTTAATTCCTACCTTAGTATCCATGTTTTCTCTCTTTTTTTTTTTTAACACAGGAAATGCATGTCTTCCAAACTACATCACTTTTCTAGCAATTTATTTTGTGCCTTGGTTTGTTTTGCCATCAAATAGGCATAATGATGGTCCCTGCTTACAGACTTGTGTGCACCAAACTAAGGTGGTACATGTGCTGCCTTTACCACAGAGCCTGGAACACAAGAAGCCCTCAATAACTCCACGTAACCAAGGTGACTTCCATGGTACGTAAGTGGCCTGAAGGAAGGGTGTCCTTAAACAAAGTGTAACCACCATTTCCCACTCTCTAGGATGGCTATTAAAAACGTTTTAAGCAGAAAATAACAAGGATCGCCAAGGACGTGGGGAAATTGAAACCCTCGTATGTTGCTGGTGGGGATATAGGATGGTTCAGCAGCTGTGGAAAACAGTTTAGGCATTCCTTAAAAACTTAAACATAGGGGCACCTGGGTGGCTCAGTCAGTTGGGCGTCTGACTTCAGGTCACGATCTCACAGTCCGTTGAGTTTGAGCCCTGCATTGGGCTCTGAGCTCACAGCAGAGCCTGGGGCCTGCTTCAGATTCTGTGTCTCCCTCTCTCTCTCTCTGCCCTCCCCTGCTCATGCTCTGTATCTCTCTGTCTCAAAAATGAATAAAAACATTTTTTAAAAAGTTAAAAAAAGTTAAACATAAAGTTGCTGTATGACCCAGCAGTTCTACACCCAGGTATATACCGCCAGAGAATTGAAAATATACATTCACACAAAAACTTGTACACAGATGTTCATATTGGCATTACGTAATAGGAAAAAAGCAGAAACAGCCCAAAGGTCCCCTGAGCAATGACAGATTAACAAAATGTGGTATGTCCATACAAGGGAATATTACTTGGTCACAAAAAGGAGTGAAATACTAATACATAACCTGCTACAACATGGATAAATGAACCATGAAAACATGCTCAGTGAAAGAAGCAGCCACAAAAGGCCACATATCCTACCACTCCCTTTACATGAAATGTCCAAAGTAGACAAATCCACAGACGGAAAGCAAATTCATTGTTGTCAGGGGCTGTGGAAGGGAGCAGTGGAGGTAACTCCTAATGGATATGGGATTTCTTTTTAGGGTCATGAAAATGTTCCGGAAGTAGATAGTGGTTATGGTTGTACACCTCTGTGACTATACCAAAAAGTACTGAATCATATGCACACTTTAAATGGGTGAATTTTATGGTATGTGAATTATTTCTCAAAAAACATTATTTTTCAGTCAATAGTCAAGGAATCTATCCATATAGATAGATATTTGTGGGTGTGCATGCAGATAAAAAAAGACCAAACAGAAAAGTAAGCACAGCAGCCAGGAAGCTGCCACAGGGAGTGTTTTTGTTTATTGTGATTCCAGCTCTGCCCACGGCCAGAGACTAAACAAAGACTGAAGGTGCTGGAGACAAAGCATGGCTTTGGGGAAAAGCTGAGTAAGGACTGGATGAAATAGCATAGTGAGGGGGCCCAGAGGAAGAAGATGGTCTCAGCATGAAATAACTCCTTCCCCAACCTCCTCACTAAAGACGCCCCATTATACAGCCTCACAACCAGCCAAGAGCCAAGATGACTGAGTAATTGTGTTGTCAAAGTCAGCCATCCACGTGTTCTTCTGCAGAATGACCTTGACTTCCCCGTCAAGAGGTAGAGTCCAGTGGCGCTCCCTTTGAATCTAAACTGGCCTGAGTGATTTGTTCAGCCACTAGAATGCAGCAAGAGTAGGAAGTGATGTTCTGACTTGGTCTTGAAATGCTTGCCCTCTGGATGCTCCACCTTGGGACGTCCTCTCGGTATCCAGCCATCATGCTCCGAGAAGCCCAAGCCACACGCAGAGACCACGTGGGAGTGTTCCGGTTCCCAGTCGCCTCCAAGTACAGACTTGGAGTCATCTGGATCCAAAGTACTAGACGTGTGAGGAGAGAAGCCTCCAGATGATTCCAGCCCACCATTTTCGTCACTCCATGACTCTCTAGTCCTCCCAGCTGAGGCTTAAACACTGGAAGAGAGAAGAGGCCCCTCTGTGCCCTGTGAATTTCTGACCCACAGAGTCCATGAACGAGATGAACTGGTTGCTGTTTTCTGCCACTAAATTTTGAAGGATTTGTTACAAAGCAAGAGGTAATTGGAACAATAACCTCTCAGAAGGAGCCAGTCCTTCCAAAGTTTGGTTACTTTGGCTTAATATTAGGAGAGGAAACGATTTCTTGCCCCCAAGGCAAAAGGAAGAAAATGTATTTCTACACCATGGATAGGAAAAGGCTTTTTTTCAAAACCCTTGCTCCTTGGCCTGCATGTAGCAGTGAAACAGAAACCAATGAATTCTTTTAAATCTTTTAACCATATGCAGATGAATAAGCAAATGGTTGGACTTGGTTCCTAATCTCTTTTCCTTCCCTGAATACCTTTTTTTTCCACTCTAATAAACTTTAGCATTTAAACAGAAGTCATGTGTCACATATATGACGATTAGCAGCAAGAATGTAGAAAACGAGATAGTTGCTGAGCACAAAAACTTAATTAATAGCCAAGCCATTCAACCGAAAATAAGAACAGTGTTTCTGGCAGGGAAATGTGAAATCTTTTTTCTAACTTGGTATTCTTCCCCCCACCCTCACCCCCCACCCCTGAGTCTTTTTAGGGTAATGATTTAAAATTCAGTGCCTACACAGATAACTTTTTTTTAAGTTTTCAGTTGAACCCTAGTGATTGAAGCGCAATAATCTGTCGAAGGCATTGACTAGGGCCACCCTCCCCGCCCAGGGAGACCCAGGGATTTGCAAAAGCCCAGAATATGCAAACTGAGACTTGTGCAGGAACCAAATGGAAGGAAAGCTGAACAGCAGCAGGGGGGATGAAGGAGTCTGGAACTGAGACCGTCTTCTCTCTGAACAAAAGGGAAAAGCAGTTTCATTCTTCAAATAAAAGGGAAAGAAAACAAGACTTTTATGGTAATACCATATACAGAGTTGGCAGAAATTCGGCAAGGAATAAAAAGTATCCAACATGGTCCCTTATTCAGTTCCCACCAGGCAACCCAATGAAAAGAGGCTCCATTTTCAAGCTGATAAGCCTGAATTCTCTGGATGTGTAACCGTGCAAGGCCTCTAGAAAGGCCCAAGCTTTGGTCCGTTGACTCCCCTGCAGAACAGGCTGAATCTGAAGTGGCCAGATGAAGAGAGAGCTTATAACGTTCGCCAAAAATCTTAGAGAAAAGAAATTACTGGATTTATGGTTGAAATGATAGAAGCTCTGAGATTTGATTCAGAACTCATCTCCAGGATAGGGAAAGAAGGAGAGTTTATGGATAAAACAGGATTAGCTGTACATAATTACTGCAGAAACTGGGGACAGTGGATGCATGGAGCATGATACACCAAACTCATCATGTTATTCCCTCTACTTTCCTATGTGTTTAAACATTTCCATAATGAAAAGTTTTAAAAATATAAATCATGAGGGGGCATCTGGGTGACTCAGTCAGTTAAGTGGGTGACTCTTGATCTCAGCTCAGGTCTTGATCTCAGGGCCGTGAGCTCAAGCCCTGTGTTGGGCTCCTTGCTGGGCTTGAAACCTACAAAATAAAATAAAAATAAAAATAAATAAATAAAATAAATAAATAAAATAAAATATCATGTGAGAAATCTACAGATGCTAAAAAGTCAAAGAAGGTATTATTAGAGATAAAATGAAACAAACCAGGGTTTACAATGAGAACAAGAAAGGAAATTTCAAAATTACTTTTAGTTCATATTTAACTCACAAAAAAGAAATTCAGTCAGTCTACAGATCTGATACCTGAACCAGCATAGGTTTTTCTGACTTAAAGCATTCACTCCTGGGCCTTTCAATACACTGCTTTCAAGTACAAAATGTCACCTTCTTTATCCGTGTGCTTCTCATCATTCGGTAAATATTTGTCATGTTCCAACATCAACATGGGGAGTTACTCACAGGAGGCCTCGGAGCGCTGACCCCCACTGAAGGTGCCCCTTTCTGCAAGGCGGACACACTCCCTCCCCCTTTTCAGAAAATCACGATAGCACAAGTCACCTCTGTGGACCTTGACTATTAAAGGTGATTCTGACCCCACGTATTCATGTTGCTGAAGAGAGCGCCTTGTGGAGCAGAGGAAAGGCAACTGCGTGGTAAGAGCCCTGGGTTCAGGTCCTGTATGTGCTTCATAGTGGTGAATTTTAATATTTCTGTGCTTCCTCACCACATAATATGAAGGACTTGAAGTCTCATCCGAGAACAGAACTGCTACCATGGTTATTGTGGCCATTAAATCTACCGAGCGCTAGCAACGTGCCAGGTGCCGCACAAAGCACAGTACGTGTATCGACCCATTTAACCCTCAGATCCAGGCAATAGAGGCCCCACACTTGCCACTTCCCTCCTTGCAGGCCCAGAATGGCGTGACCACCTGGGCCCATACTCCCTTTCTAGACCAAACCCTGGCTGCCTTGGACCCCTGAATCACCTGCTTCAGTGGCCCAAGCCTCCTTGTAGGGCTTGCATGGGCCTCTTCCCCAGGTATGCTTTCCCAAGTCTGGCTTCCTGGAAAGGGTGGGGGAGGAGGCAGGGTGGAAAGATATGGACCTACAGGTGGGAGTGTGGACACTTCAGAAAGGTCCTCACAGTGTGAGACAGGGACCAGGTAGAAAGAAAAGGGGGATGGGCTGTGGGCCTGAGGTGTTTTATTTATACTCTCGGCTGGGGTCCTGTAAGTGTTAGAGGTGGGCCTAATGAGCTACTTATTATTATTATTATTATTATTATTATTATTATTATTATATCTATTTTCCAGAGACTAAAACGGAGATGCAGAAGCTTGAGCCATTTGCCCAAGGTCACACAGCTGGTCAGTGGCAGAGCGGGGCTCAGGTTACCACCTTGGGATTCAGGCTCTTCCCTTTCATGCTGTCACCCAACAAAAGCACAGGATCGGCCATCCCAGGGGCTCTCAGGAGACACAGAGCCGGTCCTGAAGAGCTGTCCGCCACCCGTCGGGCTGCTTTTCTCCCGCATGCTGTGTTCTCCGTGCCAGCTGAGAATGCAGCAGACGGCCCTGGTGGCAAAGCCTCATCCAAACGCAATTACCATGGGAAAGTCGATTCAACAGCAAAGTATTTGATACAAGAGTATGACAGTTAATCCTAGGATTTCACTTTTTGTTCCGAACTTCTGACCCACAGCTGCGGGTCCCGCCACGGAATATCAAGAAGGTAACTTAACTAGATTTTGACCCTGTCGGACAAGTGTTTGACCAATCCAATAAGTAGGTCTTTGTTGACTTCCTTTAAACTCTAAAACCAGGAAATCACTTCAAATATGTTAAGACCCCCACCTTCCCTCCAAGGACATCCTGAGGCACAGAAATAAAATCTAAACAAACATACTTTCAATTACTATTTGTAATGAAACATCCAGCAAATTCGAGGTCGTTTGAAAAAGCACATTTCTGAACAAAACTATAAAAATAATCTTAGAGTATTTTTAGAAGGCATAATTTGATGTACTTAATACCAAGTACTCGATCTAGGTATGTTTGGATACTAACCACAAATATCTGAAGTTAGTGATAAGAATAGTAGCTAGCAGTATTGAGTACTTACAGTGTGCCAGGTACAATTCTTCATCTTTTACATGTACTCTCTCGCTCGACCCTCACAACAACCACGTGAAGAGACAGATTAGTAAGCTTAGAACTAAGTCTATACACAAAGGCGTTTATCAGGGTATCATGTATAATAGAAAAAAAAATTGGACACAATCTAAATTGAAAAATGTTCTATATGTTGTATGTCCAGACAATGGACTAGTGTGCAGGCATTAAAAATCATATTGCTGAAGAATAATTAATGGCATAGAAAATGCTTAAGATGTTATATTGAGTAAATTTTTCAAAATGATGCAAAAAGTGTATATTATGAACACAGTTTGAAACTCTAAATATATGCAAAGTTGTTAAAGGGCTAAAGATATATCTCTGAGTTGAGGAATTATGTATCAAGTTTCGCCCATAATTATTTAAATTCTATTTTGATTATATATAACATAATGAAAGAAAATAAGATTTTCAAAAATGACTGTCTTCTTGGGAAGCATCAGTTCAGGAAGTAGAAAAAAGGAAAACATAATATGTCCAAAGAAATACCATACTGGCAAGTGTAACAATTACGAATAGAAGTAACTACTTAATAAACATGTGTCTGACACTTAGTGTCTTACATGCAGCTTTCACAACATCTCACTTGATCCTGCAAAGGCACTGAGAGGTAGGAGTCTTAGCCCCCATTTTTCAGATGATGAAAATAAAACTTTGAGGGGTTGTGGCTTTTCCAAGGCTCCACAGACGGTACGTGGTCAAGCCAGGGCTAGAGTCTTGGGACATTCAATCACAATGAGGCATCTGTGAACACAGGCCCAGTGTGTGGGCAGCCAGAAATGTGTTGTCCCGACCACAGTCTGACTTATTCAACATGAAATTGAATAAGTATGGCAGCCGACTAAGCCTCATGCCAATTTATGGGAAGGTCAGTGAAATTGGATCTAGAGATCTGAGTTCTAGTCTAGTCTGCCATTAATTAGGTCTGTGGGCAAATCCTTTGACCTCTCTGTTCACCTAGATCCAACAGAAATGTAATCGAGCTTCTTAGGCCCAGTGCCTGTCCTGGAGGTCAGTTGCCTGCGTTGTCACATGCCCAAATCCCCTAATACGATTCCAGAAGCTTTGACTGACAATGTTAATTTCTCCTGAGGATGGGGGGGTGGGGGGGGTTGCATCACATATCACCAGCAAAACACCCTTAAGGTTTCCTTTAAATACTTCCTTCCCCCCACCACCCCCCACCCCCACCGCCAATTCCCTCTTCCATGACCAGCTGCCAAAATTCTCTTTTTCTATTTCTTCCTCCCTTTAAAACAAAAACAAAACAAAAATCTTTTCGCCCCTTCTTTTTCCGAGTCACACTCTATGATTTCTCCCTATTCCAACTCTATTTGCACTTAACATATTTATTTCATGCCTGCCGTTTCTCAGGACTGTTCTTGATGCTGGAGGACACAGCAATGGACTTTACAGTCCATCCTTTCTTGCACAGAGTAATCCAACCTGGTCTCAGCTTCAGTGTGCATCCAGCCAAAGGCAGCCTGTGGGGGAATAGGGAGTCCTTGAATTACTAATCATGTTTTTTAGTATTACATATAAAATAAGAGGCGAGTACTTATCGTTCTTAAAGGAACTCCTGGCTCTATTTTTTTTTTTTTTTTTAATAATTCTGTGACTCCAGTGAAGTAAATGCATAATGCTGTGGGGCGGGGGCGGGGGGGGCGGAATCCCTCTACCCTTCTAGGTTTTTAGCTGAGACGCCCCCTGTAAAGAGAGATTAACAAGAATAAAATAAATTTAATTTAGTACATACGGGGGCCCCAAAAAAGGGAGGGTACCCTTCACATGGGGAATTTATTACCTGCTTCCAGGGGGACAGAGGGGGTCGAGGATCCTTCTCATGCTGGCTGTTGCCCAAGTAACTTAAATTCAAAATAATCAGTATGCCAGAGTGGCACCCCCTGGGGCAGCCTGTCCTGAGCCCCATCAGTTCCCTCCTCTGAAACTTCCCTGGAAGTTTTACAGTTTAGATGCTGAGTTGGTATCCATGTCTCCTTGACTCTCTCTCAGCCCAGAGAATAGGTCAGTCCAGTTAAATATCTGTGTCTATAACTTCAGTAGGTGTTCTTGCAGGTAGGCTTCTGAAGTTAGTCCTGTATGGTACAAACAATCAGGTGTTTAGTGATTTAGTGATCAGAAACAAACGAAAAGCAGTGGTTAATAGAGCAGACTCTATTCTAGTTTCTGAGTTCTGGAGGCAGTTAGTTGCAAAGATTTCTAGATGTCTGGCTCAAATTTTCTTTAGACAAAGGGAGGGCAGGCAGGGGCAATCTGACAGATTCCCCTGATATGCAGTTTGAATGTCTGAGTGAGATCTCTCTGAGTGGCCCACATAGCAATAGGCATGAAGATTGTCCAAACATGAGCTGTTGTGTTGATTTTTCTTTTTCTTTTCTTTTCTTTTCTTTTCTTTTCTTTTCTTTTCTTTTCTTTTCTTTTCTTTTTTCTTTTCATGTTATTGTGTTGATTTCTGTAGTTCATATCAAGTTGTCCAGGTTTAGCTGTGTGGCTTTGGAAACTGGGCAGCTTTAATCCTCAATGATTTTAAGTCGAAAGGGTGGGAGAAAAGTTGGAATGTTAGTTTGGAGAGTTGTTGCCAGATATTGGAGGAAACTAGAAGAATTCAAGATCTAGTCCAGTTTACAGGTAGAAAATGAAACCTCAAAGACAATTAACAGAACTAGAATCTAATATATACACAAGGGCATATTATAGTTTTTACTGAAATGTGTTTTTTCTGTCTACAATCACCGCATTTCTGTCAACAATAACCACAGTAAGACCAATTTATTTACAAATTGAGCTTGATTATTTGTATAAGTGCAGCAAGAATACCTTTTGATCATACAGAATCTTTAATCTGCTTTACTGGAACTTTTCATAAGGAATTTCAGATTGGACTTTTAAAAGCCTCTCGAGGCTAACAAGCCAACCCAAGGACCAGTCATCAGACTTCACTGTAACACCTATAGTTTTGGGTAAATTGTTGACTTCATAAGGTCCCCAAAATATTCTGAGACTCCTGGACTTGCCAGGAAGTAACCTTCCTTACTCACATGGTAAGACTGCTGGGAACTGTGTAAACAAAGTACCAGGCCAATTTTTCCAAGAGACTTTATTGGCTCCATAAAGTCAACCTTAGTTCCTTAAAGCTGCCTGATTGTGTCTGAGTCTATGCATGTCTCTCTCAAACATGACATTCCAGTCAACATCTTGGTAATATAACCAACGCCTCCAGTGTCTTATAAGGAGAACAAATTCTGATTGAACACATACAAATATAAGAATACTCACTGAGAGTTTCCAAATTCTAGGGGGATGAAGTGGGGAGAAAAAGATAAATGGGTCATACTTGTTCACAAAGGCATATTTTACTAAATTGCTCTAAGTCATAGTTAAAGAGAAAATAGGGTTTCCTTAAATCTGAAAGAACAAAAGATTTTTTAAATCAGCAGTGTTTCAAAGTCATAAGTATAATTATCCTATTCAATGCATTCAGTTCCATTTAATAGTTCTTGTTCTGCTTAAATCCAGTGTTTCCATTAGTTCTGGAAATTCCATCAGTTTCGTTTGATGATCTCAAAGTTATCAGAAACTGTGTTCTAGAGTACTTGTCAGAATCCTTTCCATGAATCTCTCTGAAGGTGAAATACATTTGCAAAAGTATCAGAGGAAAACAATAACTGTCTATAAATGACCCAAGATTTAAAAATGCCCATAGTTAAATATCTGATGAGAGTTCATTATAATGTAACTGACAAGGAAATTTGGTTATTTTTATGCCATACAAAATTTATGATAATAACGACAAGTATGACTGATAATATTATACCAGGACATACCAGATTCTTAGAAATTTTATATAATTTCTGTATACTTATATTAATAACATTCACCCATTTAATATAACCTAGGAAGGTTTATCACCATTTATTTGGCAAATGCTTCCCATGTAATTTAAAACAACAAATAAGGCTAATTAGTGTAACATCTCTCTTCTTATTAGGAGAGAGAACAAATCCTTTAACTTGTCCCAGGAACCCTCTGGAAATTCCCAAAGTTTGTTTGAGGTCAAAGAGACGTCATTTAGAATCTGATTGGGGGGAATTTTGTCAAAAATATCAAAGAAGTTTTAAAACACTTGGTCAGATAGGATCATAGGTCACTATGAAACAATACTTACCCATTTAACCACGGTAACAATTAAAGACTTTGCAGGCAAATACCAGAAGTTAAGTAGTTGTAAGTAAAACTGAGCACTTTTAATAGAAAAGACTCAGTTGTTGGGTTGTTTTTGTGTGTATGTTTGTTTTAAGTAATCAAAGGCCTGAACACATTAAAACACAAAATTTGCTTTCTAGGCAGATTACTTAAAAGGTAAGGGAAAACCTTTTATAATCCCTTATCAGGAACAGACCAAGAATCCAAGCAAACTTTGTCCTTTTAGTGCATGAAAGAAAATTAAGTTTCAGTTTTACATAAGTACACTATTGGTATAAAGCTTACGTTTAAAACCCTGTAACAAATCCATTCAGTTTCGCTCGGGTTGATCACACATAAAATTCCTTTTCCAAGGTCTTTTTTTTTTTTTTTCCCAGAAACGTTCTACAACTTTCTATGTCCATTTTAGTTTGTCCCCTGTCATCTTTCCCACTCATAAATAATCAGCTTTACTTTAGGACAAAATTACTTTCTTTTCCCTCAACAAAAAGATGCATCTCCATTCTCCATACCTTTTCTCACCAAAAAACAAACAAACAAACAAACAAACACCCCGCGTATCCTACATTTCTTGCATATGGAGATGTTTCCCTTATTATTTCAAGTAACTTGAATTGCATATATTAATTAGAAGTCTTAATCCTAAGAAACCTTAATTTGTAGTGAAAACTAAGAACTAAGCAATTGTGAACTGTTATACCATCACTCTTTAGATTCGCAAATTTATGAATACATTTCATAATTTCTGGAAACATAATTTCCTTATGGCAGAGTTTTTAATGTGGCATTAGACATGTTTAATAATTGGCCCCAATATCCTTGTTCCTCTGTAATAAAAGGTCAAAATAGGTGAGCTTAGATTTGTTTAGCAATTAGTGTTTCCATATGTTATCTTATTTGGAAATGCCCCTAGACATTCGTTGAATTCCCATCATCTGATTTAATTTAGATGGTGGAAGTTACCAAAAAGATCTGGAAAACTATTTAAGCAATAATCACTGCTGAAAAGTGTACCTAAAGACTCATCTCATTTATGTGTATTGAGTTCATTTGTTCTTAACAATCATGCTTAGATTACTCTTCAAGATTCCATGAAACATTAGTTAGCCACCATCTTAACTTTTTTCTTTGCTGACAAATTTTTGTAACAGATAGCATGAGCTTTTTTGATTTTTAGTAAACCTAGGTAGAATAAAAGTATCACACTAACTGCTGAGAACTCTAAAAGTATAATACATGTCTGTATTAATTAAACCAACAAATTTAAACTGCTTTTTATTTGCCAAAAATTATCCTAGATAATGTGGGTTTGAAAAACCTTTGGGTTAGTTCCTACTATTTTCTGAGATGTAGAAATACTTCAGTTAAAAGCGCTTATTTTTAAGCCAGTTAAACAGAGCTCTTTTACAAATTAACTTTGGCAATGCCATTCGGTAGGTAGATAAATGGCCATACTGCTAATCACACACATAGACATACATACAGCCAAAGACAGATACCTTACATTTTACAATTTTAGCCGTGAATCAGATATGATGATAAAAAACTCACTAGTTTATAAATAACAGCTGGAATAAGTTTATTCATTCAGATGCCTAAAGCTTTTTACTATTTGTGAAGATGACTTTTCAGATGTGTATTTGCCCTTGAGAAGTAATCTTAAGGAGGCTGTAGTCTATAGAGTTTAAGCAAGAGAGCCTTCACAGCCATCCATCTGTATTTTAAAAAGGCTTCTTTCTCTTTATTTCCCAGTCTCCAGTGAGTTTTAGTTACCTCCTTCGGTGTTTACATTTCAAAGACGTGGTAAGATTTACGTCTTCAAGGGACAGAGAAAGAATGCAAGTTTTCTTCTAGGAATTTGGATATATTTCTCCATTATCAGAAGTCTAGGGTAATTGCTATCTAAATTCTTTTTCTTCTTCTTTTTTAAAAAAAATTTTTTTTTCAACGTTTATTTATTTTTGGGACAGAGAGAGACAGAGCATGAACGGGGGAGGGTCAGAGAGAGAGGGAGACACAGAATCGGAAACAGGCTCCAGGCTCTGAGCCATCAGCCCAGAGCCTGACGCGGGGCTCAAACTCACGGACCGCGAGATCGTGACCTGGTTGAAGTCGGACGCTTAACTGACTGCGCCACCCAGGCACCCCTCTTTTTCTTCTTCTTAAGTGCAGGACCATTGTACTTCCAGTGCCCTGATTTCTGCGGCGTCTATACATGTCTGAAGGCAGGTAGGAAAGGGTCTGAGTGGATTTTGCGTTGCTTTCAGAGTTATGCTTGTGTTTTTCTGAAAAGTTAAGTTGTAAATTAAGAATTATTGGGACACCTGGAGTGTTCAGTCTTGATCTTGTGGTTGTTAGTTCGAGCCCCACGTTGGGTGTAGAGATTACTTAAAAATAAAAATTAAAAAAAAAAAAAAGAATTATTGAATTTTAACTCTTTTTTAAATTTTCATTCCTGCAAGCTGTCTTCAAAGAATTGCATAACCTTTTTCATTAAAACACTTAGAGGTTGATTTGCCTACTCAACCGTACTATTTTGAATTTGCCTTTTTTTTTCTTAACGTTTATTTATTTTTGAGACAGAGAGAGAGACAGAGCATGAACGGGGGAGGGTCAGAGAGAGAGGGAGACACAGAATCGGAAACAGGCTCCAGGCTCTGAGCAGTCAGCACAGAGCCTGATGCGGGGCTCAAACTCACGGACCGCGAGATCATGACCTGAGCCGAAGTCGGACACTTAACTGACTGAGCCACCCAGGCGCCCCTGAATTTGCCTTTTTATATCAGAGAGGAAATTTCCAACTAATATGGGAATCAAAAGATAATGATGTTTTGTTGTCCAGGAGACATGAATTCTTTGGGTGGGGGCCTAGAATATATCCACAAAGGGCATTGCATAGGAAGGCCTGAAGCCAGCAGGGCCTGATCATAGAGGCCAGCAAAATGAGCCTTATTGCCCAGCCCAGGCACTTCTGCTGAATTTATCTCCTGGCTTTTAGCATTTACATGAATAACCTGCAGACCCTGGGCCCAGAGATTAGTCTGGAGTGTTCTCTGTACATCTTGCAGGGAAAGGGAAGTTAAAATAAGCAGCTTGGTGTTGAAGGGATTTTCTGGGGAAGGTGGAGGAGTTAGGGGTGCTAGTTTTCTTGCTGAGGAGAGAGAGCCAGGTTTTAGGAGAGGAAATTTACACTGGATATGAACTTTAATTTTGTTCTAAGTTTAATCTCTGCTCTTTCATCTAGTTAAAGGAGTCCCCAGGACTAGCCATTCTACTTCTTTGAATCCACTTTTTAATTTGGTCTTTCCAGAGGTACTAATGAAACAATTGTTTAGGATGAATGCTCCTAAAAATTTTTTTTTCAAATACAAAGTTTTTCAAATTCAAAAGATGCACTGTCTGGCCATTGACTACTGGATCTATGAATCCCCATAGCCACTCAAACCAACAAACCTGTTTTTGGCTTCATCAGGATATAAGATGCATCCCCAAAGGAGGGTGCAAAAGACAGAGTCCTCACAAGATCCAGGAAGCAAAGACCTTTGTTGTCCTAGGTGGTGAGAATTGTGTAGTGAAAATAGTGTCTCCAAGTTTCTCATGCGAAAACTAACCTGTGGCACGGGGGCACATACTACTGCAGTGGGACTTTTCCAGCACTAACAAGACAATGAAGGTTGAGATTACAGAGGCCACTTGTGTACTGGAACCCCTTGTAACAAACTCCCCTGATTGCTGGCACAGTCTACAAAGAGAGCACTGCTTGACTTCGTGTCTCAGAATCCCAGTCTATTCACCTGGCCACCAGATGCATGCCGGTATATACACCTTACAGATGGCCCAGGCCAGAGGGAATATTCTTTTTTTTTTTTTTTTTTAATTTTTCTTTAAAAAAAAACAAACAAACTTTTTTTAGTGTTTATTTGTTTTTGAGAGAGAGAGAGACAGAGCTCAAGCAGGGGAGGGGCAGAGAGAGAGAGAGGGAGATACAGAATCTGAAACAGGCTCCAGGCTCCAAGCTGTCAGCCCAGAACCCAACATGGGGCTCGAACTTGTGATCGGCTACATCATGACCTGAGCCAAAGTCGGACGCTTAACCAACTGAGTCAGCCAGGTACGCCGAGGGAATATTCTTAGTGGTCATAAAGCCAAACTCTCAGGACACAGAATAAGACAAAGGAAAACCTCACAAGACCCATGATGTTTCCCTTTATGACAAATGACACAAAAGACAGAGACAGGAGAAAATAATGACCGTCTCCGGGACGAAGAGGATCGATAGAAAACAAGCGTTCTCGTTACCAAATCTTCACCAGAGTTGCTATAGAAATAGCTGCCCAGGTATTTTCTCCTGCCAATCTCAATTTTTAAAAAGGCCTTTCACCACTCATTTCCAACAGACCCCGCAGGCGGAAGTCCAGGAGACTGACACAGTAAGCATTCCTAGCTTCTTCCAGTGCTTGTCAGAAGTCCCAAGATCTCTTAGCTACAGCAGCCCTGGAGCAAGCAGTATCCAGCTGGTGAAATCTCCTGCTTGGCTTGCCACATCTGTGGGGGAAAAAATAAGTTTCCCTCTACCCTTCTAGTTTCTTGGCCAAGACACACACTGTAATAAAAGAGATGAATAGGAGGGGCGCCTGGGTGGCGCAGTCAGTTAAGCGTCCGACTTCAGCCAGGTCACGATCTCGCGGTCCGTGAGTTCGAGCCCCGCGTCGGGCTCTGGGCTGATGGCTCAGAGCCTGGAGCCTGTTTCAGATTCTGTGTCTCCCTCTCTCTCTGCCCCTCCCCCGTTCATGCTCTGTCTCTCTCTGTCCCAAAAATAAATAAACGTTGAAAAAAAATTTTTTTAAATAAATAAATAAATAAATAAAAAGAGATGAATAGGAGAACAACAAGTTTAATTTCATCTAGTACATACAGGGGCCCCAAAGTTATGACACCCAAAGTAGGGAGCAGAGCAGAGCTTTTGTACCTTTCAGACAAAGAATACATTTATAAAGAACTGACAAGACAAAGGATGCCTCTGCCCTCCAGGTGTGGGGAGGGTACCCCTCACATAGGGACTTTGTTTCTTGCTTTCAGAGGCACCGAGGAGGGTCAGAGTGCCCTTCTTGCACTTGCTGTTTCCCAAGTAATCTTAATTCAAAATAATCAACATGGCAGAGTGACACACCCTGCGCTGGCCTGCCCTGAACCCCATCAATAGCATCTCCTTCGAAGATAACTGATAATTATAGCAAATATTTACTGGGCACCCACAGGGCTTCTCAGCACTAATTACCTTACCTTGAACTTTCACAATCCAGTGGACTGTAGGTGCTATTATTACACTCCTTTCCTCAGCAAGGGTATGAGGTTTAGAGACTTTTTGTGACTTGCCTAAAGTCAGACAGCCCCTGGGCAGCAGCTCCAGGATTCAGCCCAGACCTGCCTGAGCTTTGATGCCGTGCTTTGAGCCTCTGTGCTTTACTGTACCACTTCCCCACTCCTGCTCCTTCCTCACCCCAAGTGTGGGGTTTCTGGGACTACTGACATGGTTTTAATTTTTTTTTTTTAATTTTGGAGAGAGAGCCTGCAGGCAGGGGCGAGGGGCAGAGGGAGAGAGAGAATCCCAAGCAGGCTCCCAAGCATGGAGCCTGACGTGGGGCTTGGTCCCAGCACCCTGGGATCATAACCTGAGCTGAAATCCAAAGTCGGATGCTCAACTGACTGAGCCACCCAGCTGCCCTGTTACTGACATGGTTATAGAGTCTATTTTCCTGTTTCATTTTTGCCATGTCTTCTTTGTTAGTGTCTCCAAATTACTATAACAGAAATACCATGGACTGGATGGCTTATAAACCACAGAAATTTATTTCTCACACTTCTGGAGTCTGGGAATCCAACTGGCAGATTTGGTGTCTGGTGTAGATGACTTTCTGGTTCATAGATGGCCATATTTTGCTGTATCTTCTCATGGAGGAAGGGAGGGACAGGACAGCTCTCTGAGGTATCTCTCTCTTTTTTTAAATGTTTATTATTATTATTATTTTTTTTTTTTTTGAGAGAGAGAGAGAATGCAAGCAGGGGAGGGACAGAGAGAGGAGGACAGAAGTTTGGAGACAGGCTCTGCACAAACAGGCTGACAGCAGTGAGCCCAAGGTGGGGCTTAAAATCTCGAACCCTGAGATGGCAACCTGAGCTGAAGTCAGCTGCTCAACAGACTGAGCCACCCAGGTGCCCCTCTGAGGTCTCTTTTATAAGAGCACTGATCCCATTCATGAAGGCTCCACCCTCATGACCTAATCACCTCCCAAAGGTCTTTTTTTTTTTTTTTTTTTTTTTTTGATTTAGAAAGCTCCATTCGTGATGCTGTTTAGAGAAGTAACTTGTCTGCCTCTCAACATGCTTTAAAGTCATGGGCTTAATAAAGCCACTCTAGATCTCTAATGTGGAATCTCTTTTTCTCTTTCTTTCTGGTTTTCTCTTTAGATACTCCATGTTTCAAATTATTACTACAATCTCCAGTCTGTGACCTTTTTTTCTTTTTTTTTTTTTAAGTTTTCTTAGAAGACTGCCTTTCTCTGGAGATCAGTGAGAACTCCTGGAGGGATCCATAAGGAGCCAGGATAAGTTTTTATTTCTATCCTAAAAACAATGGGGTAAGTGACCACATGTCTTTGGTGAGCTGCCAGCACATTCTTCATACCAGCATTGGCTAGAGGGATCTGGCACTTCTAACTTGATATTAATTGAGATAATTCTGATTTAGCATCAGGGTTTTTATGAAATTGTTGTTTCTTCCATCGTCTAACAACATTTTAGAGGTGAATGTCCATATAATTAAAGTACCTAAGGGCCACCAGAGTCCTGGCTTACATAGGATGCCGAATGTATAGATTTAAGGCAGTGTGTGTTAAAAGGCATATTCCAGTTATGAAAAGGAAACAAGTCAGTTACACAATGGAAGGATTTCCTTACTTTTTCCTCTACTGTTCCAACGGGTACAATGGTCTAAAACTCAGATTTGTTTAACCAAATCTGTTAACTTTTCATAAATTTGCTGGATTGTAAATGGGAGTTAATCTACACCATACACAAATAATGTATTAAATAGTTTGAAAAACTAAGGGTCTGGCTTACCATTATTACCTACATAAAGTGCCTGCTAATTATACATACAATATTTTAAAATATTTTTTCCACAGTGACCAAGCCAAGGATTCTTAAACTGGAGTCCACAGAAAGGTTTGAAATTTGGGGGATTTATCTATGTATTTTCTGGAAGGATTGTCTATAGCTGTCATTAGATTCTCTGTAACCCTTCCCCCACCCCACCCCACCCCCAAAAGGATACAAAACTTACACTTAAAATTTATTTTATTACCTTTTTTTTTTTTCAATCTGAGGGTTGAAGTTTAATGAAAAAACAATCTAATCTTCCTTTCTCTTTATGCCTGTTTGGTCACCCCGCACATCTGAAAATGAATGATGTGGTGGGAGGGGGAGGGGTGGTGCATCTGTAAAGTTTTCTCTGAGGGCAGCAGGATGCAAAAAAAAAAAAAAAAAACTTAATGTTTATTTATTCATTTTGAAAGAGAGAGAGAGTAAGAGGGGAAGGGGCAGAGAAAGAGGATCCCAAGCAGGCTCTACGCTGTCAGTGCAGAGCCCAATGTAGGGCTCGAACTCACAAACCATGAGATCAGAACCTGAGCTGAAATTAAGAGTCCGTCGCTTAACTGATTGAGCCACCCAGGTGGCCCAGAAAAACAAAACAAAAGAAAACAAAACTTTTTTTAAACGGTGGTAGAAATTTTCTTTTTTTTAACAGAAATCTGCCTTTATTTATTTATTTATTTATTTATTTATTTATTTATTTATTTATTTTTTACTTTTCCTCCTGAGTTTCTTGACGATTACTATTGTTATTTAGTACTCTTCACTGTAAATTCTTCTGTGGATGACTGTAAATTACTAGATTCTATTTTGGCTAACAGAGCCGACACAGCAAATTTCTGTTCTGGTATAAATTAAGTGATGTGATGACATATGCTCAGTGGTTAGACTGACATGCAAAATAAATCAAGTGTAATCATTTGAATATAAGTCTGAGATATAAAATAAACCATTTTGGGGTTGAAACAAAAGACAGAACGATAGGAGGAGAAGCTTGCCAAAGCACGAGTAAGCTAACCCTGCTTGTAGTCAGCAAAAGAAAAATAATTTCAATTGGATATTTTATTTTCCTTCTTCTGTGAGTACCATACAGAGAAGTTAATAACTCAGATGTGAAAGCATGGAATTTAGAGGTCGAAGGGTTGGAAGTGAGGACACCCCTTATTATTTTTCTTTAACAGGTGAGGACACAGGACAAAAGACATTTCAAGACCCAGAGCTGTAGAGTCACAGAAGCTCTAACTGACACCCACATGTTGTCACTCCAGGCTTACTTTCCACCGCATGTCACCCAAGGAACGAAAGTGAGGACATTTGACTTGACTTATGATAGAGTTCTCTTCAAGAGCACACAGATGAAACACACTTACGATACCTAGAACTCAGGTAACAACATGAACCGTGAGAGCTAAAAGAAACACTGCCTACCTCTGAATAACTGATAACGAGAACACAAAGTAGAGTCGAGGTCTAATGTTGTCATTCTGGTTCTTTGGGCAGAAGCCATTTTTTAAGTTGACTTTATTAAAATCATTTTCTGCATTTAAAGTTGTACTTGTGGAGAAGATAAAATTAGGGGACTTTTGAAGGTATGGAGTTTTGTGTATCTGAATTTTCTCCCTGGTCATGTGATCTTCTGTTTCTTGGATAATTGAAGCTAAAAAGAAAAAGAATCCTATACCCTGAGGTCTTTGTTTGATGCACTATGGCTCCGGTGTTCTGTTCTACAAATCTGATAGTGGCTAGCAGTTGACTGTTCTCAAGGCTCAGCCCATCTAAGGAATTCAAAAGAAGAGGAAAAAAAAAAACAAAAAACCTCACCCTTTTTGTGGTGGAATGTAATTATGCCTCCTTTCTTTTGGCCTTAGAAGGAAGAAAGACCAAAAATGTGATTAAAATAGAATTTATAGGGGTGTCTGGGTGGCTCAGTCTGTATAGCATGTGACTCTTGATCTCAGGGTCATGAGTTCAAGTCTCATGTTGGGCATAGAGCCTACTTAAAAAAAAAGAACAGAAGAAACTTTGGTGTCACTTGGGCCAACTTATAATTCACTAGACCTGAGGAAGCAGACCTCCTGAGGCTACGAGGCTCCCTGAAGTAAACAAGGTTGCCAGCGCTCACATCCAAGCCTGTACTCTGCCACTGGTCTTGCCATTGCCCACAGGGAGTGTGTTCCTACAGGGGAGCAGTCCTGGGCATACGTTATCCAGCTCGCTTCCTCTGGTTTTGTGTGGCCTGCCTTGGGTAAGCCCTGGTGAGGCAGCATTCTGCTTGTCTCTGTGTGTCCTCTTCCTCACAAGGTGCGAGGGTGTGAATCAGAGCCTGGCTAACAGTTGCCGTGTGCGTATAATGTTTCAGGCACTCTGCTGGACATGCTACATACGTTAGCACATTTACTCCTCAGGACAACCTGATACAGTAACCGCTGCTACCCCTCGTGTCTCAGTGAGGAAACTGAACTCTAAGAGGTGAAAAAACTTGTCTAAGTCCTACAGCTGGTAGGTGGCAAGACTGAGACTCAAACCTGTTTATGTATGATTCCAAAACTCACTGGAAACACTGGTGGTAGGATTGTGCCTTATGCACCTTTGAGTAGCTGAGAGGTGCTAGCACGTTACTATATAGGTATACAGCAGATACCAATAAATGCTTTGGAAAATGTATGAATGAATAAATGATAGATTTAGTAAGAACGAAGCATAAGAACTTTTTAACTTGTTATTGCCAACATTTCCAGTATGTTTTGTTCACCTCTTAATTTGGGGGGCAGGGGTGGGGATCAATGTACATAACCTAACATTCAGCAAACCAGGAATAAATCGTGTGTCCCTGTCCTCTTGACAGGCAGTGTAGCAGAGTGGTTTAACACCAGGGCCCTGGTGCCAGACTGCCTGCTTTGACTTCTTCTTCTTTATTTTTTTTTTAATTGGAATATAGTCGACATATAATATCATATTAGTTTCAGGTGTACGACATAGCAATTGGACATTTATAGACGTTACAAAATGCTCACCACGATAAGTGTAGTCACCAGCTGTCACCACACGACGTGATTACAGCATTATTGGCTGGATTCATTGTGCTGTACTTTTCATCCCTGTGACTTAATTATTTTATAACTGAGAATTTGTACCTCTTAATTCCCTTCCACAACTCGACTCAGCCCCTCCCACGCACCCCCTTCCCTGCCTGGCTTAACTCTGTCTCTGCCAGTTACCTTCACCCTGGGCAAGTTCCTGAGCTGCTTTGTGCCTCAGTTGTTTCATTTGCAAGGTGGGGATTATAGTTGTGACTTCTTTATGGGGTCGTTTTGAAGATAAAGCAAGTTAATAGATGTAAGGCACATTGTAAAACACAGTAAACACTCAATAAAGAGCTTTATTAACTTAAATACGTTTCTTCATAGCCCTTGTAAAAACCCTTACCATCCTTTTGCACTAAAGCCTTTCCAAAAAGTGCTTCGTACCGGGGTTATGTCTGTGTCCTTTTCCTGGAGTTTCCTGAGTGCGCGCTGTGTTGACATCACATTATTAATATCTTCTGCTGCCTGCCCAAGTTTTTCAGCGGCCTCGGATACCCCCGGGGTTTGCTGCACTTCAGTGGACCTCAAAGCGTGATAACAGGAACTGAAATGGCAGAAACTGAAAGCAAAATAGAAAAATTCAGCCAAGAAATGCTTGGCTATTTTTCCCTTTGCTGTGTATTTAAAAAAAAAAAAAAAAGTTGGTAAATTGAAAACCTATAAAACCTATGAAGGCAGCCATGATAAATTTCGGGGTTGTTTTGGTTTAATTTTCTAAATATCAGTACAGAGTTTTCGTTCCTTCATTGAGCAGACATCTATTGTTTCCTGGGGGTAGGCCCTGTTTCCCTATATACATCTGGTGTCCATCTAGTCTGGATTTTCCAGAACAATCCTAATTTTAAACGTCTTTGGCGACTTTTCATGGAAATAAATTAACAAGGCAGGGGGAGAAGAGGCTTTGTCAGACCTTCTGGCCAGGATTTTGCTCCATATTTCCATTTAGCTGTGTTTCTGCTTGCCCTAAGTTAGGAGTCACCGAGTAGGAAAGTCTCCCCCAAGTCCTGCAGGGCCGCGCTGGAGCCGGTGAAGGGAGTTAGCACCCTCGATCCTCAGTTCCCCCTTGGGAGCAAGAGATTTCAATATTACAGTTTTCCTCTATAATTCTGATGGTTTCTCTGGGACCGGCAATCCTGGAGAGTAACTTTTTGTGTTATATATTCTTATAATGTTGCTTTCTAAAATTTTTACAGTGAGAGGCATGACCGTGGTAAGCAGAAAAGGAAATAAAATTTTTTCAGCTGTTGAATTATTACCACAAAGAAAGTGGGCATTCTGTTTCTAAGTGGTCCGCTAGTAAGGAGTGACACTCCAGAAAGCCAAGAACCACACAGTCCATGAGGACACAGCTCATCTGCTTTTCTTATCTTCGTCTTCCCACGGAGGGACACTTGATAAATACCTGCTGAGGAATGAACAGAGGTCTCTTTACTTTTTTTTTTTTTAATTTTTTTTTTTTAACGTTTATTTATTTTTGAGACAGAGAGAGACAGAGCATGAACGGGGGAGGGGCAGAGAGAGAGGGAGACACAGAATCGGAAGCAGGCTCCAGGCTCTGAGCTGTCAGCACAGAACCCGACGCGGGGCTCGAACCCACGAACCGGGAGATCATGACCTGAGCTGAAGTGGTACGCTTAACCAACTGAGCCACCCAGGTGCCCCTCTTTACTATTCTTTTAACCATCTTTACTGTCCCAAATAAAAAGACCAAACACTGTAGGTCACCTTAAACATGTCCAAAATCATATATTACACACCCGAAATATTATATATTTTATATTTATAATATAAATCTATCTCTATACCTGTATATATCTGGATTGACACACAGACTAAATATTATTTACTTAATGAGAGGATTCACCAGATCCTCATATATAGCAAATCTCCATAGGTTTAAGGTATAATTTGAGGAGGTGCCTGGGTGGCTCAGTCGGTTAAGCATCCGACTCTTGATTTTGGATCAGGTCATGATCTCACAAGATCGAGTCCCATGTGGGGCTGTGGACTGACAGTGCGGAGCCTGCTTGGTATTCTCTCTCTCTCTCTCTCTCTCTCTCTCTCTCTCTCTCTCTCTCTGTCTCTCCCTTGCTCATTCGCATTTTCTCAAAATAAATAAACATTAAAAACAAAAAAGCTTTAAAGTATAATTTGATTTTCATTTTTCCTATGAAACAGTGGAGTCAATTGAAAGCACTTTGGTAGTGGCACTTGGGTGGCTCAGTCAGTTAAGCGTCTGACTCTTGATCTCAGCTCAGGTCTTGATCTCAGGGTGGTGAGTTTAAGCCCCATTAGGCTCTGCTCTGGGTGTGAAGTCTACTTAAAAAAAAAAAAAGCACTTCAGTTAAACAGTAGCCCTGGGTCAAATTCAACTTCTAACTCTGACCTATTGTGTGCCTTGGGCAGGTTTTCATTTGTCTCTTTTACCACTGTGGGTCTGCGTCATTTCCACTGTGAAATGAGAATAATTACAAATGTTCAGGGTTCGGCATTAAAGTCCCTGGGATAGTGCCTGGAGCATAGCTATAAATGGTAGCTACTGTTATTGTTGTTGTTTATTAAAGCTTTGTAGAACACCCAGTGCAGGAATCGAAGTATAATCCCAACGATAACCCCAAGTCCCAAAACGCATCACAGAGGTTCACGTTTAATTGGTGTGAAAAAAGAGCGCTTTCCATGCGTTGTCCTGGCCAAATGATATAAATGCTTAGACTCGCAGCACTTCATGCTTGTAGTTCTGAGAGTACAGAGGCCTCCTTCACTTCCTTGTTTATGTGACAAGAGGAGGGGAAATCCCACCCTCCTGCAGCCTCTCCAGGCTGCCCTTTTGAGGCTCAGCCAGGGAAAAATAAAGCAGCAGTTAAATTCGGGAGCGAGGGCTGGAAAACTGAGATGTTGGAACTGTAGCCTAGCCAGAGGAATAATTAAAGCTTCCATTCAACAAAAATACCTAAACTTAAGCGTAAACTTTTCAGTCTGATAAATAAACCAAGAGCTGCACCATATGGTGAGGTAGGAAGTCTCCCCCTGACTGCCCCCCTCCTCCCTGAGGCACGAGAGGCGCCTGAAGGACTGACAGTCCTGTGGGCTGAAAGCCTAGATATCCCCCCAACACTGTCAAGCAGGGAGATTTGCTCCAGAGTCATGGTTCCAACCCCCACTGAGCTTCAAGAACCAGGCACAGGGAAAAAAAAAAAAAAAATGAGGGGGAGGGAGGCAACTGACAGGTGTGTTTCTTTCCCAGAATCTGGTCTCCAGAAGTTCCGGTTATATGTATACCAGCCAAGCTGGTACGAGCTTGTCATGTGCAAGATTCCCTATGGTCTGGGGGCGCAGTGGCTCTGCCCCTTTGCTAAGCTCTTTTGCAAGTCAACTAACGAGCAGACTTCCTCCTTATACCACACCTGTCAAGATCTTCTAGAATTGGGGTGGGACCTTCAGGAAGTGCATAAGGGGCCATAGGCTACTGGGCATGCCCACCTCAACCCCTCAAATTAGATCTGTGTCCCCTCTTGTCCTGGTAGTGAGCATGTAATGCCATTACAATTCAAAGTCAGAGACACACAGTAGCTTTCAAGGGAGGAGACCCAGAAATCCGGCCCCCTTGTAACTGGTCACAGGCAAAAAGTGTTTAGATACTTCAGCCAAGGAAAGTGCAGAAAGGACACAGGGTTCCACTAGGATAGCATTATTTTTTAAGTGCATGTGCATGCACATATCCACACAGTGTAGAGAGAGAGTTTACGGAGATATGTGACACCACGCCCTGTGCGTCTCTGAATTATTTACAATTACCTGATACAGTGTTAGAGCCATAGTTGATTCTCAACTGCTGATTGTTGAATAAATGAATATACGCCTGTTGAAATAAAGAGTCTGGGGTGGTTGAGAGTGAGTTCATGGAAAAGGTAGTAAGTTACCTAGATCATTATGGGGCATTGACCAGAATGTTGGTTATGGTAAATTTGTCAGTGTTATCGTGAGAACTGCAAAGCCTCTAGCAGCCAGTAAATATTCAGAAACAACCCCCATTCCCCCCGCCTCCCTCCTGGGGGCCCCGACTGGGGGGGGGGGGAAGGAGACCACTTAGTTTTTGACTGATCTTTTTGCTACTGAAGGTAAGGAAGATGTTTCCAGAGGTCCATATGTATAGCTGTCCTATTTTCAGTCCTGTTTTTCTACTCTGCTTACAAACTTCTTAATAAGAACCAAGACATAAAAGCCCAGATGGTGCCCAACAGGAGTCAGGTGATCTTCCTCTAAGAGCCTCTCATGGCAAGAAAAAAACCTTGGTGCTGTCAAAGATGGACGTGTAGGGCACTATCCTTGGTGATAATCTTCACTGTGCCTGATTCTAGGCAGGGAGATCAATTGGTCAGTAAAGCGCCAGTGACCGTATCTTTCCTCAAGCAAACGTGACAAATCATGGTGTAATGACTATAGTGTATTCTCCAGTGCCATTTCAAATATTGTATCTCTGTAGAAAGTTTCATGTGTTCAGCATATTTTGAAAATAACATGTATTCTTGGGGCACCTGGGTGGCGCAGCTGGTTAAGTGTTCGACTTTGGCTCAGGTCATGATCTCACGGTTCGTGGGTTCGGGCCCCGTGTCAGGCTCCGCTGACAGCTCAGAGCCTGGAACCTGCTTCAGATTCTGTGTCTCCCTCTCTGCCCCTCCTCCGCTCACACTCTGTCTTTCTCTCTCAAAAATAAATAAACATTAAAAAAAGAAAAGAAAAGAACATGTCTTCCTTTATCAGAGTAGGAACCACTTCTGGGTGAAGACAAGGGAATGAGAAATATGCCATTTATGCAGGTGTTGGTGGCTAGTCTCAACACATTTTGGTGTATATTAAGGAAGTACTATCTGCTTGTGATGGCTAACTTTATGTGTCACCTTGGCTGGGCTGTGGTGCACAGATATGTAGTCAAACATTATTTTGGATGTTTCTGTAAGGGTATTTTGGATGAGATTAATATTTAAATTGGTTGATTTTGTGTGAAGCACATCACTCTCCATGATATGGATGGATCCAGTCAGCTGAAGACCTGAATAGAGTAGAAATCCGAACTTCCCTGGGCAAGAGGGAATCCCGCCAGCAGATGGCTTTTGGACTTGAACTGCAACATCAGCTCTTTCTGGATCTCTAGCCTGCTGGCCCACCTTACAGGTCTGGGACTTGCTATCTATCAAAATCACATGAGTCAGTGCCTTAAAATAAATTTCTCAATAGATTAAGGAGGTAAATAGATAGATACACACATCCTATTGGTTCTCTTTTTCTGGAGAACCCTAATGCACTGCTGTAACAAATAATCCTGCACATTTCAGTGACTGGACACAAATTAATGTCTTGCTCAAGGAGCAGTCCAGTGCCAGAGCTCCTTGTCAGGGGCTGGATTTTCACCCTGTGGTGATTCAGAGACCCAGGCTTCTTCTATCCTATGAGCCATTACCCTCCAGACCCTCCCAAGTCCTCTCTGTCTAGCCAGCAGGAAGGAAAGTAAGAGTAGAGAGGCACATGTGCTTCTCAACCACTTTGGCCAGATGAGACACACAACATTTCCACTCACTTTCCCTTGCTGGAAACGAGTCACGTGACTCCCCATCAAGAAGGATGATGGGGCTGGGACATGTGGTCCTTGACTAGGAAGCTACCTGCCAACAACTTTCTACCATAGAAAAAGAAGCAGGAATTTGGTAACTACCACAATCTTCTTCATGAACGCTCACTTTCTTACCTGTGTATTTAGGACTTCACCTCAACTGTCATCCCTTTTGGGTTTTCTTTGGTGAATTTGCTTCCTTCTGACATGACACAAAGCCTCTTTTGTCAATTTTCTACGTGATTAACCTCATATCATTAGGCCTTTACAGATTCGAAATCTAATAAGGAAGGCAAAGATGGGGCGCCTGGGTGGGCTCAGTCGGGTAAGCATCTCACTCTTGATTTCAGCTCAGGTCATGATCTCATGGTTTGTGAGTTAGAGCCTCACATCAGGCTCCGCACCAACAGTGCGGAGCCTGCTTGGGATTCTCCTCTCCTGCTCTCTCCGCCCCTTCCCTGCTCTCTCTTTTCTCTCTCTCCCTCAATACATAAATAAAGCTAAAAAAATAATAGAAGGCAGTTTATATTATTGTATGTGTCAGGAGCGGGACAGATGGTAAGTACAATGGGCGTTCAGAAAAGGGAAAGAATTCTTGAGTTGTTATGTTCTGAGAAAGCATTTAGGGAAGAAGTGTACTTGAACTGAGACATTACATATGAGTGGGATTTCAATAGGCACAAGGGAATGGGGAGAACATTCCAAGGAGGGTAAATAGGAGGCATGAGCAAGAAAACAGAGTCAGGCATGAAAAAGGAATTTTGGAAGAAGTCAATAAGCCAATCTGACTGGAGGGAATACTAGGAAGAATACCAGTTTAAAAGAGGGGAGGGGTGCAAATTAAACCTAGGTTTTGTTTGAAGTGAATCAAAGTAGTCTGTAAATACTGGAGGTCCTTGGAAGATATTTTCATGAAAAAATTAATATTTTCGAAGAATAGCATAGTGGGAGTATACAGAATGGCTTAGAGGGGAGCCCACAGGGGCAGAGCCCAGAACCTTCATGACCCCTGATGATACAATCTTGTGATTGTCTTTGTGTTAAGTCAGAACTGTTTTAGTTGTGTGTGAAAGAAGTACAACTTAATCAGGCTCAAGCAAAAAGAGAACGTCTTGGTTTATATAAAAGTGTGATTTAGGCTGCATCCGTTCTAGGCATGGCTGGAATCCAGGAGCAAAAGCACACCATTAGAGTTCAGTCTCCCCATCTCTCAGCGCCGCTTGACTCTGGATGCAACCCTTGTCTGTATGATGGACAACACGGCATTGGCAGCCCCACCCTCCCAGCCTTTGCAGGCCTGGCAGAAAGAGACAGCCTGCCTAGATCGCGTCTGTAGGGAAGTCCTAGGGCAGCTGCTTCTTGTCCAGGTTTGACTCGTATGTGCTTGAGCCTACCCTGTGGAGAGGGGTGGACCCCTCTGGCAGGTGCTGGGACATGTGCTTCCAGGGGGAGAGGATAAATGTATTTTGCACAGGGTGTGGTGAGGCTAACCTGTCCCATCTGAGATATCAGAATGGGTTTACCATGAGAAAGATAATTTATTATCAGAAGAAGGAAAAGAGGGTGGTTCACTACAACTTCCACTTTTTTTGCATTAGGCTTTCCTTTAAAAAAAAAAAAAGGCATTTATTATAGGGGCATTTGGGTGGCTCAGTCGGTTAAGCGTCTGACTTTAGCTCAGGTCATGATCTCACAGTCTGTGAGTTCTAGCCCCACGTCGGGCTCTGTGCTGACAGCTCAGAGCGTGGAGCCTGCTTCAGATTCTGTGTCTCCCTCTCCCTCTGCCCCTCCCCTGCTCGTGCTCTGTCCTTCTCTCTCAAAAATAAATAAACATTAAAATATTAAAAATAAAATAAAAATAATATTTTAAGTTCTTCATTAAACAAGCAAACATTTGAGTGCCTTTCCCTTGGCTGGATCAGGTTTTACTAATCTCTTACATCTCATCTCCCTACAGCACCTGTGCTAGTGTGAAAGCATATAGTAAACACTCAGCTCTGTCTCTGAATAATGCCCTCCTGCTTCTTGCCTGGCCTCCTGAAACAAACTCCCTGCTGGGCTTCCTGCCTCTAATCTCTGAACTCTCTAAGTCATCATGTACAAGCCACCAGAGTCATCTTCCCAAAATGCAGGTCTGATTGTGATGGACCTTGACATAGAAAGAATTCCATAATCCTTACTATGGTGATGTGGTCGTTTGTTTAATGCACATAAATTCCTCCCCTCCCTGTATTACACTCCTTTGCCACATGACTTCACGGCTTCTCTTGTTGAGGCATGGAGCCTGTTTCCCTGCCTCCTTGAATCTGGGCTGGTCTTGTGATTTGGTTTGACAAATGAAATGCAGCAGATGTGACACGAGCGTTCTGAAGCTCAGGCCTAACAGGCCTGGCAGCTTCGGCTTGGCTTGTTTGGAGCACTGCCCTGAGACTCTGATGTAAGGAAGCCCGTCTGTCCCAGTGGGTATAAGAAGCCACGTGGGGAAGAACTGAGGCTTTCTAGCCAACACCCAACACCAACTGTCAGACTTATGAGTGAGGTCGTCTTGGACCTCCCAGCCAGCTAATTCTCTGGCTGTATGCAGCTTCTCTAATAAGCCCAAGAAAAACAATAGCAAGATATGGGGCCAAACTGTAGTATCACGAGAAATACTAAACCATTGTTGTTTTAAACCACTAAGTCTCGGGGCAGTTTGTTTTGCGGAAATTGGATAACTGAAACAGAATCAATAGGATTTGTTTGAAGGTGAGGGAGAAGAAGACCAGAATGACTCCCATTAACTGAGGTTTAGGGAAATAGAGAATGAGTTCGTATGAGGGGGTAATGAGCATGGGGAGCCTTTGGGATTTTCCAGTGGGGCTGTCCAGCAGGTAGTGAGTGCGTGGATCTGGGGATGCCTGGTTGCATCATGAGTTTCAATAGCGGGGAGTGGATGAAATCACCCAGGATTACCCAGTGAGTGAGACGGGGCAGAAGCCAAGGTCAGAAGAGAAAACCTTGGGGAACACTGACGTTTAAAGATGGGTGGAGGATGGGGCGCCTGGGTGGCGCAGTCGGTTAAGCGTCCGACTTCAGCCAGGTCACGATCTCGCGGTCCGTGAGTTCGAGCCCCGCGTCAGGCTCTGGGCTGATGGCTCGGAACCTGGAGCCTGTTTCCGATTCTGTGTCTCCCTCTCTCTGTGCCCCTCCCCCATTCATGCTCTGTCTCTCTCTGTCCCACAAATAAATAAACATTGAAAAAACAAACAAAAAAAAACTAAAAAAATAAAAAATAAAAAATAAAGATGGGGGGAGGAATGAAATGCAGTAGAGGAGACAGAGTTTTGTAACACAGTTAAAAAAAGGGACAGAATGTTTTTATGCTTTGCTTTTATTCTTTACTTCTTTCAGGTTGGTCAAAAAGGAAAAAAAGAGAAGCAGTAGAAGAAGCCACGAAGCTACCTGGGATGGTAATGTAAGGCTGTCCCAAGGACCTAATTGGTCATTCTCAGGATGCAAACCACCCTTGGAAACACAGCAGGTCAGCGGTGAGATGTAGCCCATGGCAGGGCACAGGTGAAATGCTTAGCTAAGTGGCATGGCAGACTGTGTGAAAAAACAAAAAAAAAAAACAAAACAGATTTTTTTAAACCAACTTTGCTGCCCATACCCTTCTTTTACCCAGGCATAGATCTGAGGAAAACCCAAACAAATTCAGAGAAATATAGACAAACTAGACAGTCTACTCGATACCGGAAGAGGCAGAGGTGTGTGCAGAGGTGGTCAAAGAGGGACGTGGATCAAAATCTGTAGGACACAGAAACAGGATGAAAGATACATGAAAATAGCAGAGAGGTGTGTTTCTTGAACTGTCCTACCTCTCCATAAACTTTGTATCTCTATCAGACACAACACCAATATAGCTTTACAAATACTGTCCTGTGGGAAACTTGATTATTCCGCTTCGATTCTGGGATATGTAAGTATACATTACACATTTACGCCAGAGTCAGAAACTCTCCATCCAAAGCTCCACCATAACAGTTTAAATTAACAGAGCCACTGATACTCTTTATGATATGTGGGGTATGTGAATGTGTGCTTAGTAATCGTATCACATCCCCCAAACACACTCCACTATCTTGGATTTGGTCCCCTCATTTCACAATTTTTTCGACATTTTTTTTTATGAGACTGCAGCACTGTTTACAACTTCCTGCCTCTTAACCAAAGATTCAATGTAACAAACATATCCTGAGGACCTACACTGTGTGGGGCTCTGTAGGACACACATAGATGTAGGCAGTGGTATCCTGGTAAATCAGCACTCCAGAAAAAAAACAAAAACAAAAACACCTGATTTATAGTATTTGCTCATTTTTTCAGTATAAACACTTCCACCATGGCTGATTTCAAGCCACCAGTGGTTTAACAACTGACTTACAAAAATCCTGAATACTTAGCTTCTCTGGGACAAACATTTAGGAACAAGTTGCTGCATGGAGGAAATCTGAGGTGCCCCAGACAACAGCCAGTATCAGCTGTCGGCTATGTGTGGGAAACTATGTTGGTCTTTCCAGCCCAACTGACTCTCCAGCCAAAGCGTGTCCAGGCAAACCCAGCACAAGAACCTCTCAGCCAAACCGAAGAGTCATGAGTAATCATAAACTGTTTATTAAGCCACTAACTTTTGGGATGGTTTGTTATACAGCAATAGCTAACTACTACACATAATGTACAGATTGCATGGGGAAAGAGCTGCTCAATAGACAAGTGGGGCCTTTTTTAGCCTTCCCTTCCTGTAGGCTTCATTGTCCTATCACCGGCTAGCTGGGCAATTTTGATCTTCGTTTTTGCAGGAAGCGAACCTTCCTGGCCACCTGGTGCTGAACAGAAACATTGGCAGCTCTTGATGCCCTTGGCCCTTTGAATATGCTGCCCACTCAAACTTTTAATTGGACTGAGCAAAGTGGAGATCCATATTTATAAGCAGTAGTTTTAGGAAAATATGTTTTGTTGAAAATCAGGAGGGATGACTTCATGAAGTGAGGGGAATCAGAACGGCCATGAGCAAGACCACCCACAGGCAGGCAGAACATTAATAACACTATTCTTGTTTTATTGTCTCTTCTGGATACTGACCTTTCTTATCTGTCAGTAACAGACTTTAACCAGCTATAACTGATCTGTTAAATATTGACTTGATACAGTAACAAAGATCCAGAATTCATTTATTCTAGTACGCTCCACTCCTAAAGTGTGGCGCTTGCCTCTGTTCCTGCACACTTTTGCATAGCAGGCTCCAGGTGGACTCCTCTAAGGGACTTTCTCCTACTAAAGATTTCCACAGACAAGATCTATCCCTTGGCCTGTGTATCATTATCATGTGTGAAATACTGGTGACTCCAAAGTATCAGAGACCAGAGTAATGAAAAAATATCACCTCAAATATTCAGTTTTCCTAAAAAAAAAAAAAAAAAAAAAAAAGGAAGAAAATGATGACCCCCAAAGTCAAGATAGTGTTTCCTCCCAGGGGGAGGGAGAGTCTTAATGATCAGGGAGAGAGGGAGAGAGAAGGCTTCCAGTAATGTTCTATGTCTCATCTGGGTAGTGGGGTCACATGGCATTTGCTTCATAATAATTTTTTAAAGTAGTCACGTAATGTTTATACTCTTTTGTGGATATAGGTTTTGTTTAAATTTTTTTTTATGTTTGTTTATTTTTGACAGAGAGAGAGAGAGAGAGAGAGAGAGAGAGAGACAGAGCATGAGCAGGGGAGGGGCAGAGAGAAAGACACACACAGAATCCGAAGCAGGCTCCAGGTTTTGAGCTCTCAGCACAGAGCCTGATGCAGGGCTGGAACTCACAGACCACGAGATCATAACCTGAGCTAAAGTCGACCTTCAACCGACTGCGCCACCCAGGCGCCCCCCCCCCCCATCCAAATGTTAAGTACTGTTAGCACCTTGGGACAGAGCCCCGAAAGAATGGATTCCAAAGAAGCAATCATCACTCCCTTAAATTTCATACTTTCTGAAATCCTTTTCAACTCTGCTTCTGCTTTGTCAAAACTTGCTTCTCCCCCTGCCCTGACGGTATTCCCAGCTTCGTGACCTCTACGCCCTTTGCAGCATCTCTAGGGCAGATAGTCTTCTTTCCAAAGGCATGGGAGGCTCTGAGACTTTTTGACAAAACTGAAGCATACTTTCAATGGTTCATGGCTTTTGCTTTTTAAAAAAAAAAAAAACAGTAATCCTGTGCTCTGCACACTGGTAAGACTCAAAAAGGGATGATGAATCTGTGTATTATTCCATAAGGTATTAAGTTTTCTAAACTTTGAAAAATACTACAACAATTCACAAAAGGCCACACGGACAGATACAGTACTTTGTGGTATGACTGACCCAGGTTTCTTGCATTAGGCTCCTTCTACTGAATTTCAAGGGTTAACATGTTGGTATCTAAAGATGCGATACATAAATGCTAGATATTCGGTTGTTATGCTTAATCATTCATTCATTTCAACATGTATTTGAAAGCCAGCTTGTACTAGGTTCTGTACTTGGTTGTGTTTGTGTCCTACCAACACAACATGGAGAGAGAGAGATGTGTGTGCACGCGTACGTGTAAATTTTTTGATGACCACGTGAGAAGAAAGGAAAAAAAGAAAGAAAAAAAAAGTGTGGGGTGAAATTTTTAAGAACTCCCCACTGGGCCCATGTTTTAAAGTCAGCCCCTCCTAGTCCAATCCTAGCACTACCAATTATTAGTTGTAAGACTGGAGCAAGGTATTTAACTGCATTGGATCTGATGTTCTTATCTATAAAATGGGGACAGAAACATGACCTGCTTTTTAAGTATACTATAAAAATTAAAAGACTTTCACCATGGTCTGGCATGTGATAAGGGCTCCATAAACATTAATTACATAATGCATAATGATTAAAGAAAGGGACTAGGGGTGCCTGGCTGGCTCAGTCCATGGAACGTGCAACTCTTGATCTCAGGGTTGTGAGTTTGAGCCTTATGTTGGGTGTAGAGATTACTTAAAAATGAAATCTTTAAGAAAAATAAATAAATAAAATAAGGCGACTAGACATCAAACTTATTTAAAAAAATTTTTTTAATGTTTATTTATTTTTGAGAGAGAGACAGAGAGAGAGAGAGAGACAGAGCACAAATGAGGGAGGGGCAGAGAGAGAGGGAGACACAGAATCCAAGGCAGCCTCTAGGCTCTGAGCTGAGCCCAATGAGGGGCTGGAACCCACGAACTGTGAGATCATGACCTGAGCCAAAGTCAGATGCTTCACCGACTGAGCCACCCAGGCACCCCAAAACCATCAAACTTATTAACATCATTATCACAATTATTCATACTCTACTGATGGCGTTTGTGCAGAAAAAAGCTAGCATAGCAGGCCTGAAGTGTTGTTATCCACAAAGAGGCCTGCTTGTAAGATCGGCCCTTGGCTGTTGTCTAAGAACTTAGGTTTTGAGAAGGTTCCCACAATTAACTGATGAGGGTGGCTTGCTGCGCCTAAATTACGTATACAAACAGCGTGATTTATGCTGAACACCTGCTTTCCTTCTGAGAGTCTGGCATTTGTGTGTGTGCCAGGCTGAGGCTGCCTCTATGACCAGCCCCCAGTCAAAACTCTGGACACTGAGTCTCTAATGAACTTCCCTGCTTGGCAGTATTTTACATGTGCCGTCACCCTGTAGAACTCGTTGCCTGAAGGATTAGCATGTCCTGTATGGAAAGGACCCTTGGAAGCTCATGCCTGGTTTTCCCCAGACTTTGCCCATGTGTTTCTTCTTTTGCTGACTGGTTGGTGCCCTTTGGTTGTAATAAAGCAGAGCCATGAGTACCATGGGAAGCGGAGTCCTGTGAGATCTCATGAATCATCGAACCTGGACGTGGTCTTGGAGACCTCCCAACAGAGTGCTAAACTAGTTGCCTCTGAACAAAACAGTTTTTGGGAAAATACCACAGCACTATCTAACGTAATGTCAATAAATGAACATACCATTCATAAAAAGACTCTGAACCATAACATCTGAAAAAATGTCCCGGAAGAAGTAAAGAATACAAATGCTGCCAAGCAGCGTTCTATCCTCAATGACTGTCCTCTAAAATTAGGAGCTGTTAGGAATCTTTCAGCACTGTAAAAGTTAACTGTAATGTTTAGAGTAAAGCAGAAAATGGCAGTGCTATCATTTACGATGTTTATTTTTATTTTTTATTTTTATTTTTTGAGAGAGAAAGAGTGTGAGAGGGGGAAAGGGGCAGAGAGAGAGAGAGAGAAGGAGAGGCTCTTAAGCAGGCTCCTTGCTCAGCACAGAGTCTGATGCAGGGATCGATCCTATGACCCTGAGATCATGACCTGAGCCAAAGTCAAGAGTCAGATGCTCAACTGACTGAGCCACCCGGGCACCCCCATTTACAATTTTTAGATCACAGGGCTTTACAAGTCCTCCTGCTCCACTCATACTATTCCTCCCCAGCGGACTTGATTTCATTCCCACTATAAATGAAGCTGATTTTGATATTCATTCACAAATCCTGTGTGTTTTAAGAGTGAAATGTTTAAATGTATCATGTTATAGAGATTTCTAGACTAATGGTTTCAGCATCAGTTTGAAACATACCTATTCAACAAGAATTAATTGAATACCTTCTACATGCCGGGCAGACTCGTAAAGTTCTTGGATATAACTTGAATCCTGCTGTTTTCATTATGATACCTCAGAATACGGCTTATAGGCCCTTGTTAGGCAAGCCTTTCAAAATCCCTTGCTTTATTTTCTCTTCAAGAATATCAACAAAAGCATGGGTTTGGGTATGTTGTTATGCTGGGCTTTGTATCAAATGAACTAGTCAAGGGTATTGTTTTCCATCCCTTTGATGAAATGCAGATTTTTCCATTAAAAAAAGCAAATCCTTCATTTAAAAAGCATTTAATAGAATGGTACTTCTTTCCAGCTGGTTAAACTTAGAACACTGAGAAAAGTTGCATGTAAGACTCTTCTCCAAGTCGAGGCTAGAGCGTTTTCATTTGAGGGTGAGCTGGAGGCATCAATATTGAATGCACACATCACAAACATTTGTCCAGGCACAGGAGGGAGGGAGACCTTCTAGTCTTCCTGGTTTACATAACCGTGGCTGAAGATGGCCGCTGCCTTGGTGCAGCAGATCACAACCCCACCCTCGGAGCGCTGACAGATTTCAGGAAAGGGCCTGTGCCAAAACTGTGAGTATTCTCCTCTTCCAGTCTCAGACTGAGACATTCTCTGATCCTCTTGTAGGCCCACCCTTTCTGTTCTTTGAAGTAATTTGGAAGTCTACAAACTATCGCTGGCAAAAATAAGGGAGACAGCTAGTAAATGCACCCAGCTGCAAAAGGATACATTAAGTTCAATCAATATTTGTGTACAGAACTTCAGCACTATTGGAAACCCTGAGTAGGAACAACAACAACAAAATGACTGTTGCCTTCTAGGAGCACATCACCAGGTTGACTGTCTTAGACATGGCTTTTTGGTGTCAAGGAACAGAGGTTCCCTGGGCTGGCTTATGCAAAGCCAAGGACTTATGATAAGCAAGAGAAAGCAAGCTGCTGGTAATCAATAAGAGACTGAAACCAAGAAATGGGTGCCAAAAGGAAGCAGTGTGGCTCTCCTCCCTCAGAGGTCCCAAGTCTCTCATTGCTGCTTTTTTCTCATTGTCTCTATTTCATGTTGACTCTTTGCTGACCAGCTGTGTGAACTTGAAAGCAGCTGAAGCTGCTTGTTGTCTTGCCCCTTCTATGAGGATAGAGTTGTAGCCAGACGCAAGGCTACCCAGCTAAAGGCCACTCTTCCAGGCCTCCCTTCTGCTAATTGTAGCCATTTATTAGGCTCCAGTCAGTGCAATACAGACAGAAGTGATATGCACAACTTCCAGAGTATGCTCTTAAGTGGCAAAAAAATGAGCTCCCCTCTCCTTTCTTTTCTCTCCTTACTACCTGCACATGGATAAAGATGGTGGGACCTGAAGCCATCGTCTTTGACCTGGAGATGAAAGCTGCCGGTAGAGGTTGTTGGAGCCATAAGGTAGGAGCTTGGGTCTCCAAATGCATGGAGCTGTCATATTAGCCCTGGACTCTTATGTGAAAGGGAAACATGCTTCTGTCTCATTTAAGCTGGGGTTATATTGGGTCTTTATTAAAGAAGCTGGAATCTGGAACCTGACCAATAAACCTGCTTTATTTGCTTTTCTACATATAAAATGGAAGGTGACCACCTTATAGCTTCTAAATTTATAGGAAGTTGAAGTGACCGGCCAAGAATCAAATACCCAGGCAAGAGAATCAATTGCCCTATCTTGGTCTTCTAGTCAGCTATGCTGTCACGGGAGAGTCAAGAAATACAAGCGCCAGGAGCCTGGGTGTCTCAGTTGGTTGAGTGTCCAGCTTCGGCTCAGGTCATGATCTCATGGTTTGTGAGTTCGAGCCCCATATCGGGCTGTCTTCTGTCAGTACAGAGCCCACTTTGGTCCCCTCTCTCTCTGCCCCTCCCCTGCTCTCTTTTTCTCTCTTTCTAATGTTTTGAAAGAAAGAAAGAAAGAAAGAAAGAAAGAAAGAAAGAAAGAAAGAAAGAAA